>NC_070636.1:3719130-4019130 GCF_947347685.1 Pleuronectes platessa | reverse complement strand
ATAATATAAAACAGTTAAACAGATCAAATGGTAAATACAACCAGTCGACCTTGTCAACCACAAATGTTTGTTGTGTGATCATTTGCATTTGAACTGAATCAAGGAGAAGAGCTGCACGTCTTATTGTTCTCTGTGCCGCTCTGTCTGCAGGTGGGCATCACAGCCCCGGCCAGGTCGGGGGGGCAGAGGTGTCCGACTCCAAGGTGAACGCAGCAGCCGCCCTCGGCGTCGCTGAGAAACACGAGCACAGTCACGAGCACCTCCACGCCTGCATCGGCGTGTCTCTGGTGCTGGGCTTCGTCTTCATGCTGCTGGTGGATCAGATCGGCAGCGCTCACGTGCACAGCACCGCTGAAGGTGAGCGTGAGAAGAAATGCAAAGGTCAAAGCAGTGAATGGATGTGATTGTTAGAAAATGAACACATCCAGGAAGTCTTTGTGGAGACTGTGGTTGGGAGGTGGAGGTTAGTGACAGTAGCTTTGTTATTTGTTTTCCTCCTGGTTTAATATACTCTGGATGAAAACGATTTAGTTGACTCACACTCAGAACGCCTCCACTCAGCTCAACTGCAAACCCTGTTTCCCTGGATGCTCCCACGCTCGGAGCCAAATCACCTCGGTGCTTTTATATTGAGGCTGCAAGAGCTGCATGTGTTTTTAAAAGGCAAAACACATGAAACCACACTATTCTGTGTGGAGACGCTGATCTGTAACTATATAAGTTTGATGTATTTCTGACCGGGTGTTTTTTTTTGTCTGGTTCAGATCCAGAGTCAGCGAGAGCCGCCTCCTCAAAGATCACCACCACCCTGGGTCTGGTGGTCCACGCTGCAGGTGAGTCCGGCTTCATTCACCTGTCAGCAGAGTTTGACTATTTAGATCCAGTTCAACAAATACACTGCAGGTGTGATCAGACAAATCCGGTTTGACATAATTCACTCTATAACCTGCTCATTGCTATTCCTAAGTTTACTGAACTAATCTTTTATTTGAATATGTCCTGTGTGACCAGTTTAAAGTTTACTGTTAAAGTGACTCTCACATGGAACTGAGCACCAGAGTCAATCGAAGCCCCAGTCTGATTATTCAGTGTTTTGAACTGGGCTCAGTTATTCTCAGGCCTTGATGTGTGATCTGTGCTTGCAGCTGACGGCGTGGCGCTCGGAGCTGCAGCCTCGACCTCTCAGACCAGCGTGCAGCTCATCGTCTTCGTGGCTATCATGCTGCACAAGGTAATACTGACTCAGATTCAAACATGCATCAGATCTGTGAGCATTAGTTTCTGTTCTTTGAAACTAATTTGAAACTTCCTGTTTGTAGCAGGAGCTGTTTTCTGCTGTTGTATTTAGTAATCTGTGTATTAATTAATAATAATAATAAACTGGCAGGGGTTTCAATTGCCGTTACGATGACAGATTTCCACCAGTTGTGTTTCAGAGAAGCTGTTTATGAGATCATTGTTGAAGGGAAACAGTGAGGGGGGGGAGTGACATGTGAACTGTGAACAGTGTGACAGTAAAACAGTTAATGACCCAAATATTGATCCAACAGCATATATAAGTTTTGATCCTCAGCTACCTCCATCTTTTTTAATGTATATAAAAAGCAGCAGCACTCTGTAAACATGAATCTGAACGCTGCTGCTCTGATGTCCTCAGGCCCCGGCGGCGTTCGGTCTGGTGTCTTTCCTGATGCATGCTGGTCTCGAGAGGAACCGCATCCGCAGACACCTCCTGGTCTTCGCCCTGGCGGCGCCTGTCCTCGCCATGCTCACATTTGTAGGCCTCAGTCAGGTAAATATTATAGTAAATAGAAATAAATCTACGTTTTTATATTATAATTGTCATTTCTCATGAAATTTAATTTGGGATTTCATAGATCTTTGTGGTTATGTTCAACATTTCTTCAAAGCAACCAAATGCAGCTAAACCAGTGTTTCCTGTTTGTGGGTGTTATTATAGTTATTATAGTTTTCAAAGTAATTAACAGATTTTGAAGGTCGCTCAGCCTCGGGCAAAAGCAGCTGTCATCAGAGCCTGTGTCACTCAATACAGGAATCTCTTGATCTGAAAGTTTCTCGCTGGAACATTTTGTCTCACGTTGTATCTGTCGTCCCCCCCCCCCCCCACAGAGCAGCAAAGAGGCCCTGTCAGACATCAACGCCACCGGTGTGGCCATGCTCTTCTCCGCCGGCACCTTCCTGTACGTAGCCACCGTCCACGTCCTCCCAGAGGTGGGGGGGGGCGGCCACAGCCACGCTTCCGCCGGAGGGAACGGAGGGAAAGGCTTGAGCAAGGTGGAGGTGGGAGCTCTGGTGCTGGGCTGCCTCATTCCACTGGTGCTGTCTGTGGGGCACCACCACTAGACCCCGGCTCAGGACGGGTTACAGACGGGTGAACAGGGAACGAAGCTGAAACGGAGACTTCAGACTTGGTGGATATAAATGTCTTATTGCTTGTCGGCTGATGGACCGCGGGGACCAGGCTCGTTTCGGGCACATCTCATGACTCAGAACCGGAGTGGACCGAGGCGGGGGGGGGGTGAATGATGCTCGGGAAGTAAGAGCTGAATGAAATTGACGCCACACAACACAGTGGTTTTCTCCTGACACCCCCGACTGATCCTGGTACAGCTGCTGTATGTGTTGATCCTTTTCTGACTTGGGCCACCGGACGGTTCAGTCTATTCACGTCACTCTGGAGTTTTCAGTGTTGCTTTATCACTGCTTGTCCAAAGTCAAAGAATCAACCCTGATCTCGATTCCCGTGATGTTCTGCTCGACGGCTGCTGCACAGTGAGATTAAGATCAAGCTTGTGATGCTGAGAACGTTTTTTTTTTTTTAATTGTGTGTAATTGTACAGCTCTCTCTAAAGTACGGAATAATTAGAAATGATTTATGAAGTGCCATAATTGCAAGTTTGAAACCGACCCCCGATGAAACAGCTCTTTACAGACTTTACAGTTTGTAAATGGATTTTGTTTTCATGGACACTTGTGTGTTTTCTACAAATGAACACGTTCAGATTTCTGGTCCAATTCACATCCGTCACTCTTTATTTGACCTGCTAACTTTCTGGATGTGTTCATTTCTGCTCTGTTTAACTTGGAGGTGAATCATAAATGGTTGTTAGGAAAACTCTGTATTGAAAAGTGACTGTGTTGTTTATTTGGAGGTGGGGTGGGGGGGGGATTCCAGCAGGTGAAGGTTCCTCAAGGTCGTTAACTCGCTGAACTCGTGTCAGGACCACCGGCTCAGGAGGACACACATTTACAGATTTCTTATTTAGTTTTCTCCTCGAGGATTTATTAATTATACCTGAGGAACAATTGTAAAAACTGAAAGTCACCTTTTCCTCCGGAGTGCAGCCGGGTCTGAAAGTGGCACAGAGCGGTTTGTTGTGTGATTCAAACACCCAGGACCAGTTGATGCATTGTATGTGTTTGTATATGTATATTATTCACAGCAACTTCTTCCTTCTACAACTATCATCGTCTCCTGTGTGAGATGGAACTGCTTATAGTTCTAATTTTTATTTTATGTTGACAGGGACAAATTTGACAGGGACAAATTTTGCAGTACAGACACAGTACAGACGCTCCGTGTAAATATTTAAAAATCTCTCACTCGACTTCTCCCTTAATTCTGAAGCTTCTACTCACCGCGGCCGTTTAACTTCCCGGTGTGATAGATAGAGAGAGAGAGAGAGAGAGAGAGGGAGAAGCGGGCGAGTCGCGTGCCGACCAGCAGCTGCATGACTGTTTTATTTTTAATGAAATACAAAAGGGGAAAAAAAAGAAAAGTTGGCCGACATCATGAGTGTGCAACGTCACCTGAAGCCCTGCTGAGATTTCATGGTTGTCAGTTCCTTGTGTTGATTCAGGATTCACTCGTGTTGTGAGTCCACGAAACCAAAATCTGATCATGTGACGTTCAGACAAAACCAGAAAATCCTCACATTTCACAAAGAGGATGATTTTACAAGGAACTATCGATTATATCTCTGCTCTTGTGTGTGTGTGTCTGTGATGCATCATTAATCAAACGTCTGAAATCTACTACGAAAGTAATTCACTAAATAATCAGACTTAATAAACAGCGACTAAAGTATAAGCTCATTTATTGAGAGTTAAACATTAATAAATATCATCAGGACTGCGGCTGCAGGAGGATCACGTTGGACAGATCCAGTTAAAACAAGCATCTCATCAAATCCCAGTTTAAAGGTTAATTCACGTCAGGTCGCATTTAAGGAAGAAGCTGAAGGAAAGATGGATGAACTGTTTCTATAAGTTCAACAGAGATGTGTAGTAAAATGAAAATGTGTGAAGTTATCAGAGTGGAAACACAGTGAGGTGGGAATATTTAAATACTGCTCCGGTTAATTGTCTCTGGCAAAAAGAAGGATTCATATCACGTTATATATGTTTAGGACGGTGACGGTTTCATTGTGATTTTGAACATGTTTAATTTGTTTAAAGGTTTTTTATTGAGTGAATTTAAAGATGTAAAAATACTGGGATTTGATTGGCCGTCAGCACCTGCCCTTTCAAAGTAAGATAATGTAAACGTGAAGAATCGAATCAAAATAAACGAGATAATGTTTAATCAGGTCAAATATTTTATTTATTAGACGTTGTGCTCATGATCAAATTATTTTGCAATGTTTAAACTTCACTTTGTTCACGTTTACATGTCTCATCACACATCTTGATAAACAACTGTAAAACATCTGCAGGTGAACTTTTCACACGTTACGAACAGGAAGTGATGACGTCACATGTTGAATCCAGAGAGTTTTGGGATCAGGTTAATATTTGGAATTGTTTCTGTCTGCGTTTTCTTTATTTTCTTTTTCTGTCATTTTCTGTCATTCCAGGATGAGTCTGCCTTATTTCCAGATTTCTGATTGTGAAAATCTGTTGTAAAAGCAAAAAGTGTTTTATGACAATAAAATTCAAGGTTTTTTAACTGGTGATGCTGGTTTTGTTTTGAATGATTCACACGTGTTTGCTTTATGTTGCTTTATTAGAATCAGTTCTTTATACGAAGCACTGAATTCACAGAGTTAAGAAAACTCATTGCATTTTTAACGAATAATGAGACTTTTCTCTTAAATTAAAAGTGTAAACATTATATTTCCGAGACCTTGTTTATAAATAGTCTTTAAATTCCTGCACACTGAATAAAAGGAGTCTGTCTCCTTCCGTGTTCCTGTGAAGCGGCTGAGCTGTTAATATCTTTATAATCTGGTGTCCGTCCAGTCTGACACATGCTCTGTGAATTAATCTGATACTCACGACTCTAAAGCTGCATGTTAACGCTCGGCTTCTCCATCCTCTTTGCTCGAGAGCCGAGCGGCAGCGGTTCACAGATGTTCCCCTGATTCACGGCTGCTGCTCGTGGGGGGGGGGGGGGGGGGGGAAGAGACCAGAGAGCTGCCAGGAGCTGGAGACCTTTCCTGTGACCACAGTATGTGAACAACAGCTTTTACCGACAGGGACGTATCGACTGGGTTCAGATATCCCTCACCCATCACCTCCCAGTACCCCCCCCCCCCCTTCCTCTCCTCTCCTCTCCTCTCCTCTCCCTCTCTCCCTCTCTCTCTCCATCCCTGTGTCATCCCTGCTTTCCTCTGGTCTCTGCCGTCAGTCTGCCTCCAGCCGATCAGCTTATTGGCAGCTGCATCTTTCCACCCGGCTGAGTTATTGGAATTTGTTTGCTACTTTTCCTGCTTTGCACTGAAGCTGCATTGCACTGTGTGTGTGTCTGTGTGAGTGTGTGTGTGTGTGTGTGTGTGTGTGTGTGTGTGTGTGTGTGTGTGTGTGTGTGCCACCGGGTGCCATTGGGCTAATTGTCATTGATTGACTATATTCGGCTTTATTTCTCTATTGATATTCCCCGTGTCGCTCCACCTCCCAGGGCGAGCTGCTGTCGGAGAGGATGTTCTCGTCCTCGTCCAGAAGCTCTCTGCTCTCGCCCTGGACGTCCATGGAGCAGTCGGACAGCGAGCGGCTGGACATCAGCACCAAAGTGCAGCTGCACGGCGTCCTGTGGAAGAGGCCTTTCGGACGCCCGTCGGCCAAGTGGTCCCGCAGGTGAGGTTCGATTTCTGTCTGAGGTCATTTCATCTTCTAACTCCACAAAGAGCTTCATGTTAGTGCAGCTACTGTCCAGCCTCCGTAGAAAGCTGAGGGTCGGACTCCGGGGCAAGTTCAGAGGAAATCACATTTTTATTTAATTTAAAAAAACGTACTTTCCTCTGAACGGCAATAAAAACATTAAATACTCACAGAGCAACAACTCAAGTCTGTAATATACTCAACAACAAATTGATCCTTTATTGACCCACATGTGAAGAATCTTTATTTAATTTTCATTTCCTTCTCCAGCCACAGTTCAAAATGTCTTTGCTCAATGTTTTCCTGCTGTTGAATCATTAACCTCTTTCCCAGTCGGGGTTTTAAAGCCAGACTGGTGACGTGTGTGTTAGTGAAGTGTTTTATGTAACGACAGGTCAACCAGTGCTCAGACGTTTCCCCGGCCTCACTGTGTCCTGAGAGAATATATTTGGACGGTAAAGTGCCTGGATTGGTTCCTTATGTCACGATAATGCTCTTAGTTTACATAACGGTTCAAACAACAATAGGGAGGGGGGAGGGGGGGGGGGGGATCCAGAGAATCCATTTGCAGCACAGTCATGTGACCTTCGCTTCCGTCATAAAGGTCAAAACAATTTGAATTTGCCAAAACAGCGACTCAGCGGGTTTATGAATTTAGTTTTTCGTCACCAGATTAAAATTGATCCGGTTTCATGATGGAGACAAACCTCAATATATCAGCTTCTAATTGAGTTTGATGGTTGAGTTCCTCTTTCATTCCCTGAGCGTCTGTTCTCTGTGACTCTGGTGATTGGGTTCGATCTCCTGTGAGAATTCAACTGTCCACATTCAGCTGAAGAGTGAAGCTGAACTGTAGATCTGTTCCAAAGACTCCAATTCGCCAATATTCAGCAGGAAACTTTTAAAATATGAAAGAATTCTAAACAGGGTTTGGTGGAAGCTGAGGATCATGGTTAATATTCACGGTCTATGCTGTCAGAGCTCGACAGACACCAGGTGTGGCAGCAGGGGGCGCTGATCCTCAGTTAAAGTTATGTTTGGTGTTGCTTTAAACAAATTTAAAGGTCCAACAGTTTCACACAGAAAAGACGAAATCAGTCGACGTCAGAAACATCTGAAGCTCAACATAAAACAGCAGCATTAGATACAGTAAATACATAAGCAGCTTATTCACAGTATCAACTGGGCAGGTGACTGTGATGGTGAAATTATTTAGAACCATTTAAAGACACTTAATGTTGAGAGTTTAGGATAAAGAGGAATCAGAGTTTGTTGGAATATTTAAATCAAATCTATTTAAATAAAGCATCTATATGGGTTTATTTAATGTGAAGCTGGACGAGGCGATCACATGACTTCTCCGTGCTGCTCAGCAGACGTGGGTTCCTCTCGGCTCCTCAGGTCTGACTCTCTGCTGCTTTATCCTCTTCCTCGGTTCAAAGGTTCTTCATCATCAAGGACAGTTTCCTGCTCTACTACGCCGAGAGCGAGAAGAGAAGCTTCGACAGCAACAGGTACTTCAACATCCACCCAAAGGTGAGCGGCTGCCTCCTCCACCACACTGACACCGTGAGGGGAAGGAGAAGGAACACATGGATATCTACATATGAATATTTAGATATTAACATTAAGGTTTTTTTGCCCATTTTATTAATAAGACAAGTTTTCTCACATGCACCTCAACAAGTGGGTTTGGTTATAATTTGAAAAGATGAAGAAGCTTTTTTCGTGCTGTTAAAAACTAAGATATTGTACCTGGTGTAATAATCCAGACTCATATTAAGATGATATATGATATGATATTTAATTATTATGGTATGTTTGTTTGTGTCTCAGGGCGTGATCCCTCTGGGAGGATGTGTGGTGTCGGCTCATGAAAACATGGGGATGCCGTTTGCCATCGTCATCAACCTGGAGGATTTCACTGTGAGAACCTGGTCTCCTCCTCATTCATCAGACTCACACGTGCAGTTGCAGACACACAACAGATAAACACAAACAAACACAAAGAAGGCGACGTGTGATAAATACACAAAGTTACCTTCACCAAGGAGGTTCTGGTGTAAATATATTAAAAAAACAGACCATATGTTTGTGTGACTTTCAGCAGGATTACACAAAAAGTAACAAAACGAGTTTCTTGAAATTTGGAGTAGTTGTAATATTAGTTATTAATTATTAGTTAGTAGTTAGTAGTTAGTAGTTAGTAGTTAGAGTAGTTCATCTGCTGAGCTGAGCAGAACTTTCTTAATTCTTCTTTCATCAAAGTAATAACGTGAAGAATCCGACTGATCCAGACACAAACAGCAGACGTAACACACTGATGTTACTGAGACACGAGCGAGTTGCATCATCTTCATTTTGTTTATTTGTTATTGTTGACTAGACGGTTGTTCCTCTGCTCCTCAGGGAACCATCGTCCTGGCTGCGGAGTCCGAGGAGGAGCAGCTCCAGTGGATGGAGATGCTCCAGGAGTCGGGCAAAGTGTGAGTGATGTGACACAAACTGATAGAACTCCTGAACTTCTGAGGGAACAGTTTGTTTAACTTTGTTTAACCCCCCCCCCCAGCACGTGGAAGAACGCTCAGCTGGGCGAGGCCATGATCGAGAGTCTGGAGGCTCAGGGGCTGCAGCTGGCCAAGGAGAAGCAGGAGTATCTGGGTAAACATGGAGGACGGCGTCTGAGCTCTTTGAGAAGATGAACCAACATGAAGCTGTTTGTGAGAACCTGTCTTGTTTCCTTTACTCCAGATAAACTGATGGAAGAAACTGAGGAGCTCAGTCAACAGCGGGCGCAGACAGAGGTGAGACATGTTTACTCAAAGTTTACACAAAGAAGGCGACGTGTGATAAATACACAAAGTTGCCTTCACCAAGGAGGTTCTGGTGTAAATATGTCAAATAAAACAGACCATATGTTTGTGTGACTTTCAGCAGGATTACACAAAAAGTAACAAAACGAGTTTCTTGAAATTTTGACTAGTTGTAATAGTAGTTATTAGTTATTAGTTATAAGTTAGTAGTTAGAGTAGTTCATCTGTTGAGCTGAGCAGAACTTTCTTAATTCTTCTTTCATAAAAGTAATAATGTGAAGAATCCGACTGATTTTACTAAGATTTACAGAATCTTTTACTTTTCAAGATTCACTTATTAGAATAAAGTATTTTGTCCCTTTTCTCCTGTTAGAGAAAGATCTAATGTTTGAGTTCATCGTTCAGTTTGTCTGTGATGACACTGACCGTGTTTCTTCACCTGCAGGAGCTGGAGCGTCTCAACCAGGTCCTGGCGGAGGAGAAGATGAAGTTCGAGGAGGTGGTTGTGGAGCTGAAGTCCGAGCAGGAGCAAATCAAACAGTAAAGAACTCTCCTCTTGTCTGGTCACGTTCAGCAGCCTCAGTCCAGCCTGTGAAGTAACTGGTTGTGTTGCGGACAGAGACCTGGACGGAACCACTCAGTCCCTGAAGGGAGTGGAGAGCGAGAAGGAGGAGCTGAGCAGCTTGACCGTGATGCTGCAGAAATCCATCGAGGTATGAGAAGAGAAGATCAGATCCACGTTCCACAGATTCTCCTGCAGCTTCTGTGAAGGTCGATTTAGACCCAGATCCTGATTCATCTGTTAAACATCAGCTGGTAAATCCATCAGGCTCAAATCCTGTTTAACGACAGGTTTGTCAGTGAATGAATATGAATCCCCCCGAAAAAAGGATTTCAATGCAAAAAGCATGGTGGCCTAATTCTCTGTGGTTTTATTTGTTAAGTATAATCTTTTTTACACATGAAATAAAATATTTATAATATGTTTAAGAGTAAAACTAGTTTTAAATAAATATATCACACGTTGACAAATGAGGGATTTTAGGAGTAGAGTCCAATTTTATTAGAAAAAACAAAAACAAACAAACAAACAATACAAAGAAAGAAACATAAACAAGAAAGGGCAGATTTTAAATTGAACTCCAGGTCCATTTACACTGAAGCGTTTCCCGGAGCATTTACCAGCAGAGCCAGTAAGTGGACTTTGATTTACAGTTTGAACTCCACACTCTCTATTCTTTTAATTTAATTAAATAAACATGAGACATTATGACATCTAACATGTGCTATACGCAGCACTCTGCTCCTCTAGATCCTCCTGGACTGAGAGTCTGTGGTTGTGTTTGGCAGGAGCTGTCTCAGGAGAAGCAGAGAACCCTGGAGCTCCTGGGGGTGAAGGAGCAGGAGCAGGCCGAGGAGGAGAAGGAGGAGCAGGAGGGGGAGAGCTCCTGCAGGAAGTCGTCTGAGGACGGAGACGAGCTCGGGGACGGGGATCTGCTGAAGGACCTGCGACACATCGAGGAGCAGATGAAGCTCCTGCTGAAGGAGAAGGAGCTGGCCGACGAGAAGTGAGCGACTCTGAATGTTCCAACATCCACAGAGTAGAACTTGTCTCCGGCTGGAAACTCAGATTGATTCACTCGATTATTCATCGGCTGCAGAGAAACTCTGAGCTTCAGACTGTGTTCCACCGTCCGAAGGGTCAAACTCGGCTGTTTCCAGCTGCAATGTTTGCTAATGGCTCAGAGGATGTGACTACTTGTGGAAATGTGTATTGATCCCTGAACCACCAGCAGCCGCTCACAGGCAGCAGGTATCGACTGTGCAGCTCTGATGTCGAGCGGCGACTCACAGCTTCGTGTTTCCATCAGCTGCTGCAGACTAATACACAAACACTCACACTGTCTCATTTCTACAAAGTTCAATTCAAGTTACTTAGAGGAAACATGTTTATTTTACAATAACTATTTATATTTAATTACAACAGAAACCTTATAAACATCTGTTTGGTAATAGATAGATAATCTTTCATTGATCCCCTCGTAGGAAATGTGAGTTTTACAGCAGAACAGAATAGATACAGATAAAAAAAGAATAGAATAAAAATAAAATAGGAAGAATTATACACAAAATATAGAAATTCAAGAACTGGCAGTTTATTCAAGTTTATTTCCCCAAAGGTCAAACTATTTCTTTGAGTGTCTCACAAATGCAAAATTATGTTTTGTACAATTCTCTGTGTTTGCTGTTTTAACCTGGGATCTACACCACAGGTGTGTGTTTGTGTGTTTGTGTGTTAGTGTGTAATTCCACAAACACAACAAAGCAGCATCATTTTTAATCTGATGGAGTTTGTAGAAGTTTTTTTTAAATCCGGGCGTCGTGCTCCATGTTGGTTCTTGTGCTTCAGGCTGAAGGAGAAGGACCAGCGAGCTAGAGACCTGCAGCAGGAGAGGGAGTTCTACTCGTCTCAGGCCCGGACGCTGCAGCAGTCGCTCTGTCAGCTCACTGTGGACAAACAGCAGACTGAGGCCGAGCTCAAGGTAACGCAGCATGACTCAGCAGCATGACTCAGCATGAGGTCAGACTCAGCATGAGGTCAGAGTCAGCATGAGGTCAGAGTCAGCATGAGGGCATCAGCACATTGAGCATCCACCAGGCTTCTGATTGATAGTTTCACAGGACTGTTTCTCACTTTCTTCATTAGTGCAAGATTTTACATTTTCACTCATTTCCCACAGAATAATTCAAAATCTGTCACATATAGAGGAGACCTACTTCTGAGTGTGTGAGGTGTGAATTTGAGGAACTGTTGGTTCTCGGCGGAGGTTTGAGGATCTGCTGATTGATGATGTAGTTTGGTCTGAGTTTCCTTCAGTGGTTCAACAGTAGATCCTCTGAAGTTTCCATAGATATCCAGAGAAGTGACTCATCTGTAACCTCTGTGTGTGTGTGTGTGTGTGTGTGTGTGTGTGTCTCAGGTGGAGATCCAGTCTCGGGTGGAGCTGGAGCAGAAGCTGCAGCAGGCGGAGGAGGCTCTGCAGGATCTGGAGAAAGGCCTGAACTCACTGGAACGAACCAAAGAGCGAGACGAGAAGATGAAGGGGGACGTGACTCATCTGAGGAGTGAGTGCATCCGTCACGGCCCCCCCCCCCATCTGCATGTGGTAGATCCAGTTTGAGGAAACTGGTTGATACAGATTAAAACAAAACTCCAGTAACCTTCCAGATGTTTCCAGTCACTTTTATTAATCTGACAGTTTCACTTTGTGTTGGTTTGAATTTAGATTATCTTCAGTATCTCTGTCAAATACATGAAATACACACCTGACCTCTAATTCAACACATTTACTCCTCCAGATGAATTGTCACACACACACACACACACACACACACACACACACACACACACACACACACACACACACACACACACACACACACACACACCCACACTCTTGTGACTGCCTCCATCTGGACAGAAAGTGTATTACATGTTAATGATATCAAGATAAAACAAGAAATTTGTTTTGATTTCAATCGTCTGTGATTAAATTGAGAGAGAATAATCTCAACTGTTCATCATCTCCGTGTAATCAAATCATGATGGAAATTATAAGATTTAACTGCACTGATTCACTGTTATCAACAAGTTTAGATTTCAGAGAACAGTGAGCACCCTTGTGTATCTGATGTGTGTGTGTGTGTGTGTGTGTGTGTGTGTGTGTCCAGAGTTCTTTGAGGAGTGTATCTGTGCAGCAGAGATCGAGGCGAAGCTTCCAGCGATCATGAAGAACGCTGTGTATCTCCACAAAGCTGCCGCTCGCAGGATCAAGAGCTGCCGCATCCAGAGGAGAGCGTCCAGACGCCACTGGTGTGAGTGGGACGACCACAACAGACACAACCTGTTCCCACTGAACCCACTGGGTTCACATCTACAGCTACACACAACGAATGTCTTCTTATCCCTCAGCATTCTGCCCCTGAAGCTAAATATCAGCCTGAAGTTTGTCTGTTTTGATCTGAACTTCCAAATTATTATTATTTTAAATTTGTCAAACTGTGTATTTGTTTGATTTGAGTATCACAATAACACTAGTTATGTGTTAATGAGACAATTTGTGATATATAGAGCTGTAACTCATGATTATTCGTATTATTGATTTATTGTTAAATTAAACAAATATCTTCAAGTTACTTATTTTATCCGACCAAGAGTTAAAAAACTAAAGCTTTTCAAGTTACATGAGATAAAAACTGGAACCAGTTAAAGTTTGGTATTAATGCTCATTTAATCAAAAACAAGTCATTAATTATAAAAATTTCTGTCTGTATATTTTCTATTGATAGACTAAGGGTCTCATGTGATCTGTTATGTTATTAGATGTTATTCAATGAGCTTCCTGTTGGAGTCCTGAACTCTCGGTGTCTCTCTGCAGTGAAGCACTCGCAGTCGTTCGCCGTCTCCGGCTCTGAGGGCGGCAGCATGGAGGACCTGAGGGAGACGGCCCGGCGCCTCACCACCGACAGCAGCTTCCGACAGAGCGTCTACAAGATCATCACTCGCAAGGACGCCTCCAGCACCTGAGAGGAGAGAGAGGGCGAGGTGCCACGGGAGAGACGGTCCCGAGCTTTACCTCCTCAGTCAGTGAAGTAGAGAACCTCACCCCCCCCCCTCCCCCCCATCACAAAGAGGAACACACAGAAATCGAAATGCTTCAAAATAAAGTTTAACAGACTCTGACTAAACCTGATATTCAGTTTGTAAAAACACTTCATGGACATGGACAGAACCACAGAATCCTTAAATCCAGAGTAATGTGGACAGAAGACGTTTCTGTGGCCGAGTCGATGAGTTTTCAATCAAAAACATGTGAATGAAGCTTAAACTATTTATTCTACCCATCAACTTATTATTATTATTGGAAAAACCAAAAGTGAAAGAAACAGATTTTTAGTCCCTGTTGTTCTGTCGTCCATGAAACTGTTTTAACTGAAAAATGATTTAAGATTTAGATTTTACAACAGCAGTGTCCTCATCAAACCTGTGAATAACACTGAACTAAGTATATTTACTCATTGTATTACTCATTTACGTATTGTACTTGTATATATTTTTGAGGTACTTAAATATGAAGCCACGACTTATTTCCTGAACATGTAAAGAGATTTTACCCTCTAAACTTCTCAGATGGTTTCATCTAAAGAATTTTAACAGCTAACGTGATTCAATATTTCACAAAGATGAGAGAAAATGAAAATGTTTAAGTACAAACTGAACTTTTACTGATTTAAAACAGGTTAAAATGGGACTTACTGGTGTAAATAGGTTCCACCAGTTCCACCACACTGTAGCACATGAAGAGATGATAGTGTAGAGACCACTGTGTGACTGTAGACTCGTACCTTCACTTTCTAGAGTTTTCATCACTTTCTAAAATGCAGTTTCGAATATAAAATCAGTACAAGTATAAAATATTATAAAATATTCACAGGTTGATTAGCAGATAGAAAAGATGATGCACGTCCATCTCGAAAAATGTTTGTTTTATTCTTCTCGTTTGTCCAGATGTGAGTAAACAGAGCGTTCAAGACAACAATGATCTCAGACGTGTGTCTGATTTTTAAACCGTTTCATTATTGCTACATATGAAAATCTGTTACTGTCCAAGCAACTCAATTAAATTTAACAGAAGCAAGCAGATGATGATAATGTACAGATGTGACCTGACAGCAGAACCATGGAGGAGGAGGAAAGACAGAGGGTCACTGAAAGGACTGAGCAACATGCCTGATGCTAATAAAGCTTTGTTTGAACCTCGTGGAAGTCTCTTCATTTCCTCAGGGGAAAGGTTGTCGGCTCACGTCCCGTCATTAGCAGCACGATAAATGGCACTGGTACTGGTTGAATAGAAAAAACTTTGATGTGGATCCACTGGAGGAGGAGAGACGTTCAGCTGGCGGGGGGGGGGGGGGGGGGGGGGGGGGGGGGTCTAAGGTCACATGACCAGGACCTGCAGCACAGAACAAGACAGAATTCTGTTTAGGTCAAATTTATATGGGAAACACTTTATCTTGACCTCCCTGTCTGGTTTGGTGTCAGTGGTTTAGAAGCTGATAACATCTTCTAGAACAGGGTTGTCCAAACTACAGCCCGCGGGCCATCTGCGGCCCGCCATCCATTTTAAATTGGCCCGCCTCAACACAACAACTTTTTTTTTTTTTTTAAACTAACAATTTAGTAGCACTTAAATGGCACTTAATTATAGTACTTTATAGTTTTGCTCTATTTTGCAGAAATTGTACTTTCTTGATTCTCGTTGTTCTGGGTTTGTACCCTTGAATGCACTTATGTAAGTCGCTTTGGATAAAAGCGTCAGCTAAATGAAATGTAATGTGATGGACTATGGCCCACTGTATTGCAGCTGTCCCTCAGAAGGCCGCCACGCCCCCCCCCCCCCCCCCCCCCCCACTGTCAACAGTCCGCTCCAGGGCAGGGGGGCGTGGCGTCATGGCGGCGTGAGTGGCCCAGAACTTCGTATTTTTTTCTATATTTGGCCCTCGGGATAAAAAGTTTGGACACCCCTGTTCTAGAACAATACAATTTAATAAATAAAGCAAAATAAAGAGATATAATTGCTCATGATGTCATTTCTTCATGAATAAAGAGATAAAACAGTAACATGTAAAAATATAGAATCACACAATATGTTGATCATGACAACACATAAGACAAATTATCTCATATGATATTGAGATTTAAAAAAAGTAATAAAACTTGAACTGACGAAAATGTCACAAGTCAGGGTGACCTCATGTTTAGAGTCGTACCTGTGTACATGTTGTGTTCACATGTTGTGTTCACATGTTGTGTTCTGCTCCTGTGTGTTCATGTAACCTGACATCACAACCTGCCACTCGCCCTCCACCCTCACGTCGCCTCCACTCGATGATCCTCCGGCAGCCGTGTGGCTCAACCGGCGCCATCAGCCGCTCCTCTGCTACGCTAATGCTACAAATGTCAAATTCATTCTGGATTTTATTCTGGTGTTTATCAGGAGTCCAGACAAACTCGTTCTACTTCCTGGTCACATGTGGGTCAGGGGCTGTGGTCATTGGTCAGCCTTTCACTGACCTTAATCTAACAAACCTTCTCTCCATAACTCTCTAAAGAAACAGAGGGAGCTGCTGCCACACAGATCCACCCCCCCCCACAGATCCCACGCAGTCTCATCCACCTCCTGCTGCTCCATCCCATCTCTATCGCCATGGCAACAGCTCCATCAGTGGGTGCATCGCCCTCTCTTTTTTTTTTTCAATCTGAGAGAGATTGTAGGATTAGTGCAGCCGGAGCTCTGTTAAACTCGGCTTGAGTGTTTGTTAGTGAGTTTTTTCTTCTGCCCAAGGGCCGGCGACACCCGGTGGCTCCAGGGGTTATGTTTCTGGTTATCTCTGTGTGTCTGTCTGTCTGTCTGTCTGTCTGTAATTCTACTTCGTGCGCTGAAGGCCACGGCAGTGCAACAAAACATCAGACATTGCGTAACCTGTAAAGGAAATAACCACTGGTACCTGTTGACCTTGGTCGGGACACCAGGCAGCTGCTGGTGTCTGATCCACTGTGAAGAGGAGGAGGGGGGGGGGGGGGCTCGTCTCTCAGAGCACTTCACTGTTTATCGTAGCTCTTGACGAAGATGAGAGGGAGGAAGAGTGGTTCCACGGACTTCCTGTGCTGGATTGTCGACCTGGGGCTTTATTTCTTATGTATAAAAAATACGGGTCCCTCATTTTTGCTTCAGGGCTCTAGAGTCGTCTTTCTTCTGCTTTTGATTTCTTCTTCGGCTTAATTTCCCCTCACAGGAGTGCTTCCTTTAAAAGCCCCTGCAGTTGTCGTGGACTTGTGCTTCCTGGTAAACAATGATTCTTTTCATTCGGTAGCTGAGAGACAAAGTAGAGAGCAAAGAGAAAGAGAGTCTCTGCACTCTCGTCTAACATGGAGTCTACTGGGTTCCCACACGGGCTCTGGAGTCTGAGTCTCCTTTCATCCCCGATACAAAATGATTTGGTTTGCTTAGATAGAATAAAAATGATCAAAATGTAATCAAAGCAGCTGATGGGTAAAGATATGTCAGGGCAAAGTAACACTGTGGGGGGAGAGGAGGAGGAAGAGGAGGGTGAAGCTGCTGGGTGATGAGGGTCATGACGAAGGCCAAGCACAGGAGCAGAGAGTTTTCACGCCGACGCGCTGGGTTCACTTCTCGCCCATGCAGGCCTTCAGCTGCGCCTCCAGGTTCATCTTATCAAACGTACGCATGTTGGTCTCCTCCCGCACTTTGTCTCTCACGTGGAACGAGGCCCGGGCCACGGAGCGAGCGCTCTCCAGCACCGCCCTCTTCTCCCGGAAGATCTGCTCGCTCTTCTCCAGCTTCCTCTCGATGGACTGCAGCAGCTCCGTGCGCCTCTGCTTCTCCTCCTCCGCCACGCGCTGCCTGTTGAGCTTCTGCAGGCGCTCCTTCTCCTGGCGGCTCTGGGTGGCGCGCTGAGCCTTCTCCTTGGCCCTCTCCTCGGCCACGAGCGACGCCTGCTGGGCTCGCTTCTCGGCCTCCTTCGCTCGAGCCTCCAGCTGCTGCTGCTGCTGCATCTCACGCTTCTCTGCAGCCTTGCGTGCTTTCTGGATCTGCTTCTCCTCACGCTTGGCCTTTTCCTTCAGCTCCTGCCCTCGACGCTCCACTATCTGTTCGTAGTTCTCCAGGGAGCGACTGAGCTTCTCTGCAGCTGCCCTCCTCGCCTCCTCCCTCTCCTCCTGTTCCCGGCGAGCGATTTCCTGTATCAGGGCGGCATGACGTCTCTTCTCTGCCTTGTTCAGACCCAGTCTCTCCTCCTGGGCCTGGTGCTCCTTCTCTTGCCTCTTCAGCTCGGCCATGGTGAGCTTCTCCTTCAGCAGCAGCCTCTCCTGCTCCAGCATGGCCGCCCTCTCCTCCTCCAGCGCCTTCAGGTTCTGCTCTTGTAGAACTTTCTTGTGCTTCCCCTCTCGTGCCGCCTGCTGCAGCCTCAGCAGCCGGCTGCGCTCCTGCTGCTCGGCCAGCTCCCTCCAGCGCTCCTCGCTCTCCTCGGCCTGACGCATCTTGGCGGCTGACGACTGGCGCTCCTGCTGGCTCAGTCTCCGCTGGCGGATGGACACCTGTGTCTGCCACACTCGCTGGCACTGGAGCACGGCACGCTGCTTCTCCCGGTCCTCCTGCTCTCGCCGGAGCTCGTCCATCCTGCGCTCGCTGTCCCACTGGAGGTGAGCCACGTAGCGGGTCTGGCTCATGATGTCTTCCTCCTGGTATCTGGCGAGCATCAAGGCGGCGATCTTGCGGTCGCGCTCGGACACGGCCTTCAGGCCTCGACGCCCCACCTCCCTCACTATGCGCTCCACCTTCTGTGTCGTCGCGAGCGAGTGGCTCAGGTCGCCCAGGCTGAGGCTGCGACCCATCAGGGAGTTGAAGGTCGCCATGGTGCGAGCCCGGGGGCTGGAGAATTTCGCCCAGTGATCTCGTGCTCCGTCCCAACTGTAAGAGGAGGAAGCCCCGGACTCTGAGGAGGTGCATGTGGTGGTGGTGGTGTTGGTGGTGGTGGTGGAGGTGGAGCAGCAGACAGGATCCATCCTTCGCTGTAAGGACTCCATTGAATGGCTTTTTACTTTCCCCTTGGATTGAGATCCATGATGTCCGTTGTGCTGAGAGATCGCTGCTCCTGTTACACCATTAGGAGGCGCCCCAGAGCTCTGCCCTGCAGGCTTTGACACCGAGGAGGCTAATGTGGAGTTGGCTCTGGGGAAAGAAGGCGGTTTTGGTGTTGATCTGGGGAAAGTGTTTGAGGATTTACCACCGGAGGACTTCCTGACTACAGGGGGAGGACCGGACGAGAGAGGCCGCGGGGTTTTGACTTTTTCGGTTGAGGAGGACGAAGGAAGTTTGGCAGATCCTTGGAAACTCTTGGATGATGGCGTAGAACCATTTTTGAGGGATTGAGGAGACTTTGCTTGGGCAGGTTTAGAGGGGGTGCTATGACTGGAGGCTTTAGGTAAAACATCTGGACCTGGTTTAGAGGCTGGACCTGATGCTCTGGAGGAGGCTCTAGCATCGAGGGCTGAGCTGGAGGTCACGGCAGGCCCAGATTTAGGAGGCTGACCGGAGCCAGAGGAGGATTTATCCAAAGAGGAGGACGACACGCTGCTGCTGCCGTTGACTGTCGCCTGCTGAATCCTTCTCTTCTCCTCCCGGACGATCCTCTCCCTCTCCTCACGGCACTGCCTCAGTTTGGCGTGCCTGTCCCTCTCGTAGACCTCAAACATCCCTGTAGCGACGCGCATGGAGCGTCCGGGAGCCTCTCGGGCGAAGTCGCCGAGCGGGCGGGCCAGCATCTCCACAGGTTTGACCCCACAGCGAGCACATGCCTCCAGAGAGCGGGGGCTGGTCAGCACGTAGCGGCTGCCCTCTGCAACCGGCGAGTCAAAGTTGTACAGGTCCAGGTGCAGCTTGGGCGGCGGGTCGGTCTGAGTCTGTGGCTGCTGAGGCGTCGCCCCCTGAGAGGCAGCGTGGCAGGGGCTCGGCTCAGAGCTGCCGGTGGGCGGCGTCTCGAAACCAGCATCTCCATCCTCTTCTGCTGTTGTGCCGCCGGCTTGTTCCGGCAGTCGGGGGTGTTCAGGGGCCACAGCCGGCGTCTCGAGCTGTGGACCTTTACACTTGTTCTGCTCCTCAGCCTCCGAGGGGTCGACCATAGTTGGGTGATACTGTGGGTAGAGAGAGGGAGAGGTGGTGAGGGGGTGAAAGTGGACAGTGGGGGGGGTGCTACATGTGGATCAAACAGTGGGACGAGGTTTCAATTAGAGGATTATAACATTCAGTCCAAGGCTTAAGAGAGAGGCAGTGTGTGGGGGAGGGTCAGAACTCAGTCTGCTCGCATGCATGAGCACATATTCATGCACTCAGTGATTTTACACCAGATGAGACATTTCCCCTTCGGGGGGGAAGTGACAAAAAACACACACACCACCGTCCTTTAATAGAGGAGCTATTTTTGGCCGAGTTACTGGGCTGAGAGAATCTGATTACTCATATCTTTCACTCTACATCACACAATCAACCTAGAAATCCAACCAGGGCCCGGAACATACATAAATCATCAGCTCATAGTAAAAACTGGAAGATGAAATAAAGAGATAGAGGAGAAGAGAAGATGGAAATCAGATCCCTGGTTGGATCTATACGAGGCGCAGGGAGGCCTGGACGCTTCTCCAGTGCATCAGCAGCCTCCTCTGCACACACACGTCAAAAAGAGATGCACTTACATTAAAATGAAAACGAGAATGACTCTTGATCCGACAGATTGAATCGGATTGTGTGTTTAATGCGCGGCTGCAGTTTGCTGCGCTGCAACGAGGACAATATGAATGTTGTCAGATCCCTGTGGCTTCATTTCATGTCGCACCACACACACACACACACACACAGACACACACACACACACTAACCTGCCAGTTTGCAGAGCTCTTTCTGAACCGGTGCTTTGTTCCCCTGTAATCCGTGCAGCGCCCCTTGTCCCCCGCATAATATCAGGTTTCAGGGGAGAAGCCTCGGGCCGTGGACCCGGCGATGGAGCATCACATCGCCGCCATCCTCCAGCTGCAGGAGGGCGGATTGCAGACGGAGCCTGTCAGCGGGAATCAAACCTGCGTCCTCCTGGCCTCCTCGATCGACACAGAAAACCTGGCTCCGCGGGGAAGGTTGCGATTCACAGACGTCTCCCGTGCAGCTTCCTGTTGTTGGTCCCTGCGCAGAGTGCGTCCCCTCGGTCTCCACCTGCTTGTCCTCCTCCTCATCATCATCATCCCTCCATCTCTGCCTCCTTAGCTCCGCCCGCTCGTTGGGAAGCTGCTGAACACACGGTGCAGCGGACCCACATCAGGCTTAATACACACAACAACAACAACACACTGGTGGTTGTGTTGCTGCTGCTGCAGGCCTGTACATCAGTGTGTCTCTACGAGCATCTTCATCATCATTTCATCCAGTTAACATCATCATTTATGATTCTTTATTATTTATATCATTATTATTATTTGTATTCACGGTCATTAGATACGTATAATGTAAACAAAATGTGTGGTAAACACGAATGTATCTAATAATGTTGAGTTTTTTTGTATCTGTGGCACATCGTAAATCCCATATTGTGTAACAGCTGCCACCCACACGCTGTAGTTACTCAATACAACCACTAGAGGGCGCTGTAATATCATAGATTCATGATTTGAGGGTAGCAGAGGCCTCAGGTTAATAGATGGAGACACACACACACACACATGCCCACACACACAGAGCTCACTTCACTCTATTAGCAGCCTGTTTATCTGCTTATAACGAGCTTCATTAAAAACAATTTAACTCTAGAACATTTTCGGTTTTCTCATCATTCCTGCTTCTTGAATCGTTTTTCAGGATCTCAGCCACACAGACCTGGTGTGGCCCCTGATCTCAGAGATATTTAATAAAGATGAACACTAACATCTGCTGAGTGACGACTGGTTGATGCCTGTGCAGCAGATTTAGCTTGAGGTCTGAAATAAACCTTGCAGAAGAAAAAATTAGTCACTTTATGATTTATTTAGATTTTTACCACTTTTTTTATGTGCATGTCTTTTTCTCTGAGGAACATGTGTGTTTTGAGGGGTGTTGTGTATCCCATAAACAGTCATGGACATATTGGTATCAATATCAATGTTTGCCTATATGTGCATAAATTAAAATTTTAAATAAACAGAATAAACAGAAAAGATTTGCAATTATATTTAGATTTTATGTTAAATTTGTTTCCTCCCTAATATCTGTATCCCCAGATATTAGGGTGATACATATCTGCTGATACAGATATTAGGGAGTGAACAAATTTAACATAAAATATAAATATAATTGCAAATTTTTTCTGTTGATGCGTCTGTCACGTTCTCCGACAGACGCATCACAGACTGACTGTGATGCGTCTGTCAGAGATAGTTTCAGCTCATTGCTGTTAGAATCAGTTTTAATAGTTTTATGAGTTACTGATCAAGGTTATAATAATAATAATATAAAGTGATGTAGTGTGTTTGTATCTAAACAGCCTGGTCTGGTTCTGTCCAGTCCGAGCGGTTCAACCAGGATTAGATAACTCTGGGTGAAAATGGCCGTGATGGTGACCCACTAAACTCCTGACCCGGTGTGGGGAACAGTGCGAATTTAATTGGCCCCGCCCGTGAGCCGCATCAGGGGGACAGCGGGTAACAAGTGACAACAGGGAACGTGCTGGCTGGCTTGTTAACTGGGGGCATGGGGTCTGGGAGGGGGGGCCAAAGGGGAGCGGGGCATGGGGTGGTTGCTGCACAGTTCACTGGTGCAGGGGTATGCTCCACAGAATTCCTGTGTTTTTGTTTTTGTTTTTGGTTGGGCATGCTCCCCACCACCAGAGCTGGACTGGGGGGTTCATCGAGAGGTGAGGCGCTCGGAGCGGTCATGGAGACCACTGCTACTCCCAGTTGGTGGCCAGGGCCCGGGGAACCAAACCAGTCCAGAGGTGCACAGTCCTGATGGGGACAACGACAATGAGACTAATTTAAATCACATTTATTTCTGTTTTAAGTTAAATTAAGAAAGTTCCAATCCTCCCAGATTCAGATAATATTAACTCTCTGTATTTCTATTATGTTTGTCGTGATGGAGCAGATGCGCAAAATCAACACATCCAGGACTAAAGTAATTCAGTAACTAATTTAGTCTATTTTCTATGAAATACATATTTAAAAGCCTTTTTAAAATACACTATGTTGACAGTTACTATAACTGCAGCCAAGGCACTGATACATTGATTAATCCAATTGAAAGAATTAAAACTAAAAACATGTTTCTTTTTCCATTATGTGGATATGATTCATAGTGACTGAAGTATTTCTTGCTTTGCTTTGAGCACTTTTGCTGTTTCTGGTGAGTTTTGTCAGTAATTACTTCATTAAAACAGCAAAAACTTACATATTTGTAAAAATCAGCCACGTGTCTTTTCCTCATTAGCTGTCACTATTTTCTCATTTCTGTTTCTTGGACAACTCCAGCAATGACAGCTGGTAGTTTGCCATTGTGGAAACTAGGTTTTCAAACATATCTAACTTTCAGATTTTTGTTAAACACAGTCATAAATTGTTCAGGGATAACTCACATATTCTGCAAATACTAAAAAGTATCCAGAAAAGTGAACAGGGAAAGTTCATCATCCCAAAAAGTCGTTTTCATGCATGATTACTGACACGTTGGTAATACCAAAAGTATTCATCAAGTCCTCAGAGTATAAACTGAGCTTTGGAAAATATGTTCGAGGACCTGGAGTCCACCAGCAAATGATTGATGAAGAAGTCTGTAGCTGGAATAACAGAGTGAGGGCAGCATCCGAGCCATTTGGAGGATCTATGTGCCGACTCGCCTTAAAACAGCCAATTCTCACACTGAGGCAACACATGACCTCAGCAGGGAGCTCGCACAGAGACACGCAGACAATCACCACGTTGGGCTGAACGACCCCGACAGTCTGCAGCCTCGGCTGGAATCCACTCACCCGTTTTATTCCTCCTCAAGAGTCACACCTGATTCTCTGCTCGACATGAGCTCCGAGGTTTGACAAGTGCAGAGAAAGACATGGAAATAAAGAGGGTCCAGTCGACCTCAGTGCGCTCCCACCTCCCCAGAGGGATTCTTACTTTCCACATTTATATATTTTACTACAGCTGCAGTGGGTCGTGCCAAAGAGGAGACAGTGGGGGGGGGGGTTCGCTCGGTGCAGCAGGACGTTCAGTGCTCAGATGATGATGGGATCTCTGCTGTCTCAGTCTTATTTATGTAATTTCTATGTTTTACATTCAGGATCAGTCTGTTTCTAATATTCATAGGAGATATTGTGAATTACTATGAAAAGTGAACGGCAGCATCTATAACCTGCAGTAAATAGGATTTAAAACTTTGAATTACTTGAAACGAAGTAATGACATTATCGCGATCGATAGCTAAAAACATATATATATATACATAAAACAAGTTTTATTTTTGTTTATTTTGTCAATGTTTCTTGTGCATGTATGGATTTATTTATTCATATAACTCAAGGTTTACAGAATTTTTTTAATAATCTTTATAATAACGTATCAATAACTAGTCAGAACCTGTAAACAAACACGATGAAGGCAGCTCCAGTCCTTTGAACTACTCTATTTTTTATTTTCAGCTATCGTCGGTGTCCAAAAATTATTATAATATTACCCAATATTACATTGGATCATTTAAGTTCTCTCTGACTCAATCAACTGCAATATTAAGTGATAGTTACACAAAAATGCAACAACAATAAAAATAATAATATATATGAGTGTATCATTTACAGGAATCACTTCTTTCTACTCTTGCTACTTTAGGCACATTTGAATAGTTTTATAATATGTACCTTTATGAGTAACTTTCACCGCAGGGATTTCCTTGTACTGTAATATTTTAATATGGTAATGATACTTTCATTACAGGAACATCCCTTCCAACACTGCGAGAGGCAGATACTGGATTACTGGAGTCAAATATTTATATTTCAGACTATCCTTTTTATTTTGATATCTGTTGAGTAATTACACCAAACAGACAGAAAAATGGAAAATGAGCTGTAAGGATGTGGATTGTGAGAAACCTGTAAATGGACGATGTTGTGTTGATATAATGCATGTTCTCAACAGTCCAGTGTTTTCACTCTGCTCACTGCGCTGCCCTGCTGGAGCTCCGTGGTCCTGTGAAGACTGAGACCTTTAGTTGCCCCCCCGTCCACATTTCCAGCCTCGGTTTGCCAACAGAGAGAGGGACACGTTTTCTGGACAGTTTCAACAACTACCCCTCCTGACCCTTCGCTTTCTTCAGCCACCAACCACCCCCCCTCCCTCTGCTCTGTCTTCTGTGGGACGGTACAGGGGTCTCATGCGGGTGTGGAATAGTCCCCCTCCTCAGTGGAAGGGGAAAAGGTCCCAGAGACTGAGCTGTTAATTCAATCAGCGGAGCGGTATGCTCAATTAGGCATCCATAAGGGCCCTGGACGGGTCCAGGGGCCCTGAGGAGGGCAGGCGGCCCAGTCCCCAGGAGGTGTTAATTGTGGATGACAGTGTGTAAACAGTGGGGTGAATAGACAGCGCAGGTGCGGGACACCCCAGTCCAGACTCAAAAGCCCTTTTCACACCCACGGCTCTCTGTTTCTACTTTCTCTTTCATTCCCTCCCTGTGTACAAAATGCTTCACATCTCTGATTAATGTCACGGATAATTTGGCTTTGTGGGCTTATTTATTTGTTGCTGTGCGTTTCGGTCACAGGCATGTTTCCACACCAACTCCAGTGTGTGTGTGTGTGTGTGTGTGTGTGTGTGTGTGTGAAGAGGGTAATAATAGACCAGGTTACTTCTGTCCCAGTGAAGAGCTGAACCCGGCTCCTCGTTGTCAGGAGCCAGTACATGTAAAATATGTGGAATTTATTAAATCAAATCCAGATGACATTTAAGAAAGAGAGGGCTTTCTATCTGACCCCCGATTTTTCCATGCAGTAACCCCCCCCCCCCCTGTCCCTCTGTCTGTCTTTCATTCAAGACTGTGATTGTGTTTGCTCGTGTTTGACAATACTAACTTTACAAGAGCGATCACACACACACCCACACAAACACACACACACACACACACACACACACACACACACACACACACACACACACACAACACACACACACACACACACACACACACACACACTCACAAACACACACACATCAGAGCTGCAGTGGTGGAGTTAAGACGAGCTCGTTAGCAAAACCTCAGGGTAGAAATACCTCATTACAATGAGAGTCAGACTTTACACACTTTACATCAGCAAAGGTACAGCAGATATCAGTGTAGTATGTGAATTACAAATTAAAGTACTTCCCTATTGGTTTTATCAATACCAGTAAATATTTAAAATAAAGATAATATGTTTTGCATGTGAACGTTTATTCTTAGATTGTAAACAATGACTGGATTGTCGGAAAAATTTTAAAGAGGGAAAAACACAGTATTTCCTCCTGAAACATTCTGGAGTAGAAGCAGAATGTAGCACTAACTTGAAATAGTGATATAGAGAAGTTCCTCGAAATCTGTGGTTTAAATGAAAACAATGCAATGAGTTCATCATTGTTAATGTGAGAAAAATCTTGTAGTATCAAAATCTTCAAATATTGTGGTGGAGAACAATATTAAATATATAAATAATAATACTCCAGTCCAGCATTGTATATTTGTTCTGTATAATAGTATACAGTACAGTTTATATTTCTAGTTACTACAACAGTTTAATATATATTTTTACATTTTTATCATGTTGTATATTATCATGTACATTTAAAGATAATAAATATAGTTGTTTGTAACAACTGTTCTAAAATATATGTAGTAGAGTAAAAAGTACATTTCCCTCTTTATAGATGAAGTATAAAAAAGTAAAGCAGAAAGTACAAATACCTCAGATCTGTGTAGTGTAGATTTTCACCTCTGCAGAACATCTGGTTTCCCCCTGTCTATAAAGTAAAGACATTACATATTAACAATGTCACAGGGTTTAGATTACGATGCCTGAACAAGACAGAACTAAACCAATGAAAAACTGTAAATGCAGCTTTTATTTTGAAAAGATTGTTGTCAAAAGTAAATAGTATCGCTCTGAATAATTACAAAAACGATTTGACGACAAATTTGTTGACACCTGAAGATCACAAAGAAGACACAGCACATCTGAACTCTGGGTCTGAATTGTACATTTGACATCATGGTTGAACATCTGTGCTGAACACCCCCCCCCCCCCCCCCCCCCCCCCCCCCGCCCAGCCATCAGAGCTCTGGGTGGCCTCTCTCCTGCTCCGTCTGTTCCTCTGTCCACAGACACCTGCTAATTTTCTGCCGTATGTAGTCGGTGTAAGCGGGGGGGGGGGGGGGACTGGGGTGTCTCTGGAAGGGCCGCTGCAGTAATTAGGAAGTACATTTCCTTTCAGCAGGCCCATTCATTCCTTCTTTGTTTTTGTTGTCAGGGGTTTTCTTTCATGCTTGGCCAAACGACAACAGAATTAAAGTGTGGAGCGGTGCTTTCCCTGCGACAGCTTTACACCCGGAAAACCTGCTCTTCTTTGTTAGGGGTGCCGGGCTGAGGCGAGAGGGACGAGCAGATATTAACTGATCTCGTTAACATTCCAAGAGACACTCCTGTCCCCCCCCTCCCTCCCCTTCCCCTTCCCCGCCGCTCCTCATCCTCACCTCCCACAGCAACTGGCTGGCACAGAGAGAGGAGGAAGAGGAGGAAGAGGAGGAGATGAAGCCCATGTGGTGACACACAGCGCCGGTATGCTCGGATAATGATCCCACACAGTCTCTGAAGTGATCCAATAAATAAGAATCCAGATAATTCACTGTCTTGAGTGGGTTTAGGCCTCATTTATTTCCTCCCTTTCTCTCCGGCTGCCCTTTCCTTCTTCCTCCCTCTGACCCTCTTGTGGAGTTCTCTCCATCCTCTCCTCCGCTGACAGCGCCCGGTGCTCACAGGAATCATTAATGTTGACCCTAATTGTGCCAATTCCAGCAGCTCAATAGCTCTAATTACAAGGCTCTTCACTGAGGCACTCAAAAAGCCGCTGAACTGTCATAGCTAACAATTAAAAAATATCTATGGGGACAAAGAGTGGGAGAAAGGGATTGGGGGTGGGGGTGTGTTGACCGGACGGCCCCTTTCAGCTCCTAAAAGCCCAGTTCCTGGGGACTGAGCTGAAGCTGGACACCTGCACTACACTCAATCTCTTCCTTCTTTTTTCACTGGGCTTCAATGGGCCACACAATTTATCTGAAAGGAAAAAACGATGGAGAAAAGAGTGAACTCCGATGGAGAGAGGACGTGGGAGCCAGAAGTTCACAAGACGACTACAGTGAGGGAGCAGGTTCAGTTTGTGTGTTCTATGTAATAACACACGGTCCGAGAGAGGACGTTTTCAGAGCCTCTACTTTAGAAAAAAGTGGCACCAGTGCAAAATAAAAAGATTTTACCTGAAGTAAAAGTCTTCCACTGAATGTCTCCTAAGTTGAATGTGGTAAAATATAATTAGGAATGTGTAGATTCATCAAAAAAGTGAAAATCCCTTGATGATTTAATTTGTATGTGGCTGAGGTGGAAGTAAATTCAAATTTCAAACTCTTTAAAGAAGTTTAAAAAGTAAAGTAACATGAAATACTAATCATATTTGTACTTGAGTAATTATAAACATTCTGCTATTAAATATCATATAAAGATTGGAGGCTTTTGTTAACATGATGTAATCATATTTTGTTGTTGTTATACACTTGCCACAGTCGATGTTTAAAAAGGTCAGTAGAGCAAAAGTCTTTTCTTATTAATCCAGTCGGTCGCTGCTGCTGCTCATCACTCTTCATTATCACTTAACAGCTGCAAAAGTGTCTTATCTACATTTTATGTGTTGAGGTTCTATTTATTTTCACATTTTATTCTATTATATTTATTTAAGTTTTGTCAATTTTTTTCTTGACTTTCAAATTAGACTCCAAAAAGCATTTACATCATGTTTTTGGCCTAAATGTCCTCTGAGATCATCCTGGAGCCACGTTCCCGTTCACATGGAATCATTTATTCTAAAGACTTGGTGATAGTGTCGCGTTTCGACTTCAAGCTGCAACACGGTTTACCCCTGAAACTCCCAAAGTGTTTTATGGACTCAAACAATTCACCTTTTTGACAATGGGCTGTTTTTCATTTAGCAGAAAAGCTCTCCACACTGGGTTCCTCTTTGTGATCAGACTTCAGGAGAACAAAGTTCACTCTTAAGATGAATGAGCAGTAATTAAAGGTAAAGTTTCACAGCCACTGAATCTTCCTCCTGCAGCACTGACAAAAACACACACACAGAGGCCAGGCCCCCTGCTGTGCCGGTGACAGCTACTGACTTTCCTCAATAGATGTTTTCTATTGGAGCCCAAGTGCACAGGCTAAATGTCACGGCAGCAGGATTACTGGGCTATTATGGAGCATTATATGTGTCTGAATGGAGAGGAGAGCCTAAAATGTGACCTCACTACTGCTCGTCCATTGTCCCCGGTGATCATCCACCTCCCTGCAGCTGCAGAGCCTCCAGCTCCTCTCTCCTCTCTGGATCCTCTCATCACACCCATGTTGGACCAGTGTGGGGTGGGAGTGACCTGGACGCTCGGCCCCGCTGCTCATTGGACGGCCGAGGTGTCTGTCCTCCGCGCAGCTCCCTCCTCTGCTCTTAAATGAAGATGCAATGGACTCGAGGCGCGGACTGAACCTGTGGAAGCCGCGATGAGCAGCTGATCCTCCCGCAGTGGATAAACCCAGAGCGCGATGGTCCCCGCTGCGTCATGATCCCCGTGGCTGCGCACGGCTCAGCGAACCAGTTCCTGGACAGGTCGAGACAAAGGGACGTGACTGGGAGGACACGGGAGCGGAGCCGGTGAAGGAGCCAAGTGTCCCCGGACCTGTTGATCATCCGCGTGACGCTGACTCTCCCTGCAGATCCCCGGTGACCGCGCACCGACGCGCAAACATGTTTCCATCCGCGTTTCTCCTCCTCCTCACCTCCTCCCACCTCCTGGCGCCTCTGCTGCTGAGCTACCTGCCGCACGTCTCCGCGCAGAAGCCGGGCTCACGGGTGAGTGCATACCTGGGTCTCCTGGAGCTCACGTGTTTCACAGGAGATACTTTAAAAGCTTTAGATTTATTACTTTAGTAGAAAAAGAGAAAAAACACCAAGCGCGTCCAAGTCCGTGCGTAATTCATCAGCCTGCACAGATTTATCACTTTGTTGGATTAACTAGGATTCAGGTATTTCAACCCAAACCCTGGGAGAGAAGGAAGAAGTAGAGTTACTTTGTGCTTTATGTGATTCTTTATCTATTTAAAAGTAAAACAAATGGTCCAAACCACGTGTGAAGCTGATTGGACATGAATTGTTTATTTCACAGTCCTACAGAGAAATCAGTAAAGTCCAAAACTACTTTTCAATTCAAGGACTCAAACTTCAAATGGTATTAAATTACACTTTAATAAATTCGGCCTATATTCACAATAAAAAGTTCAAATGTGAGGACTCATGTATTATGGTTTGTCCCTGAGCTGCAGACAGTGATGGATGAGAAGTGATTCTCTCAGCTCAGCTCGTTCAGGCTGAAACGCTTCGTGTTGTTTTTCCTCAAACCACAAAAATGCTCCTCCGGAAAAATGATATTTTGGACTGTATTGTAATTTTGTTCGACTTGTTCCGACAAATATTTTCATCTGATCTCAGTGAGTCTTCAAGGGGTTGAGGGGGGGGGGGGGGGGGGGGGGTGAAACACTTAAATCCTCACTCTGGACTTTTGCTTGCACAGATTGAAAGTTAGGATCCAAACATATGGATTCTTCTTTTTTCATAATGACCAGTGACCAGCATCCTCACTCCCTTCCTCTTTCTTTTTTTTTACTTTTCCGACCTTTTCTAACTCTCTCCTTATTTTTATTCCCCCCCCCCCCCCACCACACACACACACACACACACACACACACACACACACACACACTGCTCTGTTTGTTCCCTCCATTGTTGGACTTCTCTCTCAGCTCCTCGTGGCTCTGTCCAGGCAGAGCGGGCGATGAGTGACGTGAGTCGGAGGAGAACAGCATTGTTTCAGTTCACAGATGTAGTATAATATTTGTGGTTAGCGAGGAGGGGGGGGGGGGGGGGGGTTGAATATCCAATACAGGCTCACATGCTGGAACTATTTCACAATGTCTTTTTAGCCCCCCCCCCCTACACTGTGGTCAGGGCTGTTTTATGGAAAGAGAATCAGGGAATTCATACTTTGTGCGATCGCTTCTTCATCGTTTGCTTTTATAAGTGTTTCCCATCCGGACAGATTAGATCCGTCGTGGCTGATTCACCAGGTAGAATAAGGCAGATGCTGGGATGTGTTAGGAGACGTGCAGGAGGACGCTGGTGATTTACTGGGACGTCCTTCTATTCTTCCAGTTGAAGGATTTCATGCTCCTCTGCAGGCTGAGAGACTCGTACCCTCAGCTTCAGGAAACCACACTGGGTGAACCTCAGAATACAGATTGGTCAGGAAACACCTTACAGATAAAATAAGTTTCTCTCTCTCTCTCTCTCTCTCTCTCTCTCTCTCTCTCTCTCTCTCTCTCTCTCCACAACCTTTATCTCCATCACATGATCGCCTCTCTGCATCCACTCCCTCCTCTTCCTGGACTAGAAGGAGCTCGGCCTCCTGCACTCCCACCGCAGTAGATACTTTTAACATTGCTCACAGCTGCGGTAAAACCCAGGATTCACCCCCCCCCCCCCCCCCCACCTTCCACGTCAATATCGGGGTGGGGTGGGGTGGGGGGGTCGGGGACGGACTTCACTACATAGCACTGCTGCACTCTCATTCTCCCTGAGGCCCAATGATGCAATAAGTGAGAACGTTTTCTCAGAGCTGGGGAATAAGAGTAATTGGGAGACCAGCAAAGCTTCAGACGATTCAGACTGTTTCGCCGTTTGTCCAGAGTCGGACCAGTCAGCTTCGGCCTGACCCTGGACAGTTTGATGGTTTCCATGATTGTTGTAGTAATGTGTCCAGTGGGAGGACGGCAGCACTCGGATCATGTGGTGCGGTGATGGTAGAGGACGGTAATCACACATTCTTCTCTCCATAATCTGCCAATTCAAAGGCTGAACCAAGAAAAAACATGATCTCACCAAAAAAACGTTTTCTAATCTTTCTAATCTCTATGCGACAAAAAGTCTGAGATGAATAAAGTTCACATCTAATTGCACTTGGTAATGACTGCGTCATGATATTTTTGGCATGTTTTCTTGAGTAACAAAGAATTATCCTCCTAACGAGGCAGATGGTGGACAGGCCGGGGGAATCGCTTTCTATTCTATTTTCTCTCCTCCGTTTCCTCGGGGGGGGGCAGCATTTAGAAACCATAGAGTTCACACATAAGAACATCCACAATTAACCATCTCCCCTTAATCCCCCTTCATCAAATCAACCCACCCGTGCCAGGGATGGGTCCGATGAGCCGTCAACCTGCATTCTTCAGAGCCTGCATCAGCGAACACTCATAAACTTATCGAAAAACAAACATAAACAGCCAGGCCCTGAGACGTGTGGCGGCCAGGACTGCATACCTCCAGCTCTGGGGAAGTGGAGCCCCGGTTCAAGAGCAGGAAAGCCTTTTTATAGTCGTGACGTAGATCACAGCCTGGGTGCAGGTGTGAGGCGTCTGGGTGCAGGTGCCCGTGCTGCTTGTTAATGATGCTTACGGTGCACAAAGGAATGGAGGTCAGGGACTGGCTCCTTTTACGAGTCAGAGACCAGGTTCTAATTCATCAGATGCAGATATTCAAGAGAATTTTCAGGTTGAAATCAGTCAATTTTGTGAAGAGTAAACTCTGCATGAGGTTCTTGTGTCTCAGCATTTCTCTCCGACGATGAGGAATCACAGAGGAGCAGCAGAGATATCAGTGGTTCATGTGAAACGAAAAACTGGAAACATCAGAGATCATCAACCGATCAGAGGCAGATACACAAGTTACAAATATTTCAAATTCATTAATTCTGTGCTTTTTCGTAAAATGTAAATAAGGTGCTGGATTTTTGTATAGTCTTAATCTTTTAGTGTTGCTCCTTCACAAAGTTCACTGAAGATCTTTATTTAGTGACAAGAGGAAGTCATATTTGAAGAAAGGCAGAATTAAATAATATGTATTATTTGGGCTACTTTCTAAACAAAACTGAGTACAGGACCTATAAACATCAAGTTTGTATTTATTATGTTTTTATCTCTTAACTACTTCATTAAAGAAATAAGAGAAGTTGTCTTCAATGACTTTTAACCCCTGGATATCATAAAGATGTGGAGAGAGAAATAGATATAAACTTGAGCATGTGTGATAAAGTTAGCGGAAGGAAAACCATAAAAAGTGTTTTATAATATTAATGAGATGTGGACATTAAAATGCGGAGCGATAAAAGATCTGTTTATCCGGACACGTCTGTGATGCACGGAGGAAGAGCTGTTGACTGGAATCACACAGATGTTCAGTGCACATTTCTTCATTTAGTCTTTATGGGGGAAAATGTTCTCGGCAAAGTGATCAGGTCATAGTTTGGCATCATCGTCCTGTGTGAAGAGTCTTGAAATACAAACCTGTGAGATTAACTCCGTCCTGAGTTTCGTGAACAGCAGTTTCTGATTAGCCGCTCGAAGGAGAAAGAAACCCTGACTTGTTTGTGTTGAAGCTGATACGACAACAAGCAGCTGAACGTTTCTGATGATTTTAGGACTTTCTCACTTCTTTCAACGCACGGACAAAGTCTATCGAATCGGAAATCAGATTTTTTTAGGAATTTCCAAAAACAACTTCCAAAGGAATCTGGTTATTGCTTCCGCCGAGGAGGTCAGGTCTCCATCAGCGTTTGTTTGTTGGTCTGATATTCAGCAGGATTACACAAAAACTACGAGACAGATTACCATGAAAGTTCCTGGAAAGATGAGGTATAGGTCCGGGAAGTATCCAATAGAATCTGATGCAGATCTGGAACCAGGAATTTTACTTTATTTAACATTAAGAAATAAGATATCTTCAAAGATTCCTCAGAGAATAATTCATGGAGCTTGAAAAAAAATCTGCCATGTTTGTGTCAGTGATATTTTTTAGTCTTGAAATATTACCGAGAGAATTTGAAAGTGCTAGTCCACCACAGGACGTCCCTCTGTGTACATTCTGTGTATTAGTGACATTCAAAGAGGAATATTCCTGTTTAAAGAGTCATGAATGTGTAATCCCTCAGATTATTAGATTATCATGACGGCATTTCCTATCGAACTAGCTCAGCAGATTAGCCTCCGCTCTGCCGCATATTTAATCATTTCCTTTAAAATGTGTGAGTGTGTGGTCGCAGCTTAAGTGTGCGATTGGGGTGTGAAATACAGACACACACACATGCGCACACACACACACACAAACTCACTTCCTGGGAACAAACTACAGAGAAAGCGGACTGCTCCGTAGCCAGGATGTGGAATTAGTGACAAACAAGGAATGTTGTTAATCAGTTTTAGAGTCAATGCTAATAAAGCACACACACGCACACACACACACACACACACACACACACACAAACACACACACACACACACACACACACACACACACACACACACACACACACACACACACACACACACACACACACAACACACACACACACACACAGGAAATCTGATTTCAGCTCTGTGTGAAAGGGTTTTTCATCAACTCTTTATCACATGTATTAAATCTGCTGGAGTTTAGAACCATAACAATAGATGACTTATTAAATCAGAAGACTGTGTTGCTTGTGGGGATGAAGCCACAGAGGATCGTGTCTTTCAACTCGTTGTTTTGGTTTTCGGACATGTTATGGTGGCTAACAGGTAGTAATAAGTCAGTAGAGTTGGACACTAGGGCTGCAAAATTCCGGGAATATTCCAAGCTGGAAACTGTCCATGGGAATTAACGGGAATTAACGGGAATAAACTGGAAATGTTGTGGGTAATTTATACTAACTATTTACCTTGTCATATACAGACAGAAATATAAACATTTTGTTTTGTCATAGGCTGATTTGAGCCCTGAGGAAACTTTGGGCACTTGACTATATGCTTCTGCATCTTAGTGTTATTCTTAACATAGGTCTTTGCACAGTATTTGCAAATGTACACAGCCTTTCCTTCTACATTGGCTGGGGAAATGTCTCCACACATGAGATAGTGCACGTGGCATTGTTCTGAAGAATAAGATGAGAAAAAAACTTGTAAAAAAACAGTAATGCAATGCCTAAGTTATAAATAGTTGGCCAAACAATTGGAATCGTCTCTCGAACTCGTTTCTCTTTCCAAGCGGACATCTTGGCTCCTCTTTCTTTATCCTGAGCTATTTGTATTCTTTTAAGTGTTAATAACATCAACCACTCACTTGCTGTGACTTTTCCGGATCTGCTACTAGCGAGCTGACGGGAAAAGTTCCAGAAAATATCCGGAGCAACTGACCGAGTTCAGTGAGCGTCTGAAAGCAGCTTAACAAACAGACACGATTATTTATTCTTTGAGATCGAAGCTTTGTCCTTCCTGCACATGTCACCTTTAAATCCACTTTGCCAAAACTTGATCTACTAAGACGAGACAGTAATTACATCAAGAGGTCATATAAAGAGAAATGGCAGAGTTAGTGGACCACACCGATCCTCTCGCTCCTGCTGCGAGTTGCACGCTCACTCTTCACCTCCCGTGTGAAAGTGGTCCAGCTCGTTCTGAGTAGCCAACTCACAACACCCTGGCTCTGTGTTTAAATGTGTTACTTTGAAAATTGTACAAAATAGGACACACAACCCAATTAGAAATTTTAAAGGAATCAGTGGGGAGGAGGAGGAGGAGGAGGAGGAGGAGGAGGAGGAGGAGGAGGAGGAGGAGGAGGGCAGTACTTTTTAAATACATTCCTTTTTATTCTCTCCAACTTTTTTTTATAACACGGTTAAGTGAAGTGTGTTAATTGAAGCAGCATGAGGGATTGGCATTCACTTTATAGATTTCCTGAAAACTAAATGCCAGTCATCGGACTAAAGTGATTACCTCGGCCCGTTAAAGACACACAACAGCTCACAATTAGCCCGACTTTCATTGGCTTGTTTCCTCTGTGGTTGGTTCGCTTTGATCCACCTTTTCCTCCGTTTGTGCACTTGTTAGTTAGTGAGTAACAAACACGCTTAATTAATGACACAGGTTTGTGTTAGACTGGTGAATACAGTATGTTTATATGTGTTGTGGCATTTTTTGCTGTTGAGCCTAAATGGGATAATGAGCCCATCCCAGAGTTAGCACACGGAGATGTCACACACACACACACACACACACACACACACACACACACACACACACACACACACACACACACACACACACACACACACACACACACACACACACACACACACACACACACACACACACACACACACACACACACACTCACACACACCGGTGGAGTCTGAACTCCATCTGTGCATGAAATAAAGCAGTTTCCTCAGAAGCAGTCATCTCCCTCATACCAAGGATGTTTGTGTTGGTTAAACAGATCAGATATTTCCAACCAGACAGGATCTGATTTAAACTTTTCTTGTGATATTAATTCTAGGTCATAGCTCAGGTCGACCCTTGTCAGGAGAGAAAGTGAAGACGGTCACTTTCTCTTCTCCTCTACAATCAAAAGTTGTTTCATTAAGGAGAATCAATGGGATAGAAAGGGACTCAGTAGAAAGCAAACTTCCACCAAGGTCAAAAAGTTAACTAAGATTTAATCAAGCTGCTCTAAATTTCACACACTCATCAATATATCAGTAGTTCTTGTAGTTAATCCTGCTGACAAACAAAGGGACGGGGGTGAAAACGTAACCTCCTCTGTGGAGGTAATTCCATTCTGCTTTATAATGCCCATACTGGCATTTGTTTGTTTTGTTCTTCTTCCAGTTTTTACATATTTATACATATTTAATCTCTCTCTGTGGGTCACATTATAACATTTTCTTCCGCATGCAGCATTTCAAACTCTGCCGGTGAAGCAGCAAACAGAGTTAAGTGGTTGTGACAGTTTGAACATCCACACAACAGCTGTGTCGCCTCTGTGACAGGAGGGACGGCTCCCTCGCTAATTTTGCACGGATTAAATCTGATCTGGAAAATGGTGTCTGATCACAGACAAGAGGGAACACAGCACAAATATCTGTGTGTTATTAAGTCATTAAGACGCTTCAGTCACAGTTTATTTGCAGATGAAAACCCTGAAGTCTGGCAGCTGGATCTTAAAACTAACCAGAAGTATTAAATTAACTGTAATGCCTGTGGACTGGTACACTGTAATTTTGAGTTGTAGCAGCGACAGTGATACGGCCGGTGATTTCCAAACGCAACATCAGCCTCGAGTACAACGTCTCCATTACTGGCAGAGCTGTGGACTGTGGGCCTGAAGCCGTATCTGCCTGTGCAGCTCATAAACACAATTGCAGGAGCACTCACAAAGACACAACTGACGTTTTACACAACCGTCCACAGAACTGGAGGAAGAAACACACAAGACACGTTATATGAGTCATTCTCAAGCCGCCTCTGCGACCACAGTTCTACTTTCGAACATCATCAAATGCTAAATCTAGACGGCCCTGACAGAGGCTTTGCAGGTTTGAGCTCCTCTGGCTTGAAATCACGTCGACTTCACACATGTAATGAATATTTTCAAAAGCAGGTTTTTAAAGTTTTTTTTTCCGACGGCACCCGGTTGTTTTCCGCTCATTCATGGATGGATGAAAATCACCGGGTTCTTGTTGGACTCGCGCGACGCATCAGTGAACTTGGAAACTTCTCTGTTGTGCTTTAGAAACTTTAGTGTACCTCTGCTCCAGCCATCCACTGCTTTCCATAAATTTGGGTGCAATATCTATTATAGCCTCAAATGTGTTGGCAGAGCATTTTCCAGGCAGATTGATTTAAGAAGTCTGCGCCACGGTACCTCATTACAACAGCGTTACATCACAAGAACAATGTTGACTTGGCGTAAAAGTGAAAGTGTAAAACACAACTGCATTAAGTGCTGCTCTCTAGAGACACTACGCTGACGTCAAACTCTTAAACGTCTGTTCCCGACTGAAGAAAGTCCTGATAAGTGTAGTTAATGTGAAAATGATATTGTTTATGTTGTGTGTTTGCTGTTAAACCCACAATCCGTCCAAAGAAATACAAATGAAAGCAGTTGAAAAGTTGAACCTAATTGCATTTACTGTTGCAGCAAATAGCCCCCCCCCCCCCTTGCACCCCCCCCGACTCGTCAACCCGTTAAGTGTGCCGACATAAAAATCATTACTTTCAAATCATATTATTTTCCTTGCTCCTTCGGCTGGAACCGACTCCCTGCCAGTGATGGTAAAAACCAACAAAGAAGACCACTTTGCTTTAGCTGTAATGGTTTCACAATGGAGGTTTGCATTTCACTTATTTTATGAGTAATGAAGAGAGAGAGACAGCTCTGTGCGCCTTTGGCTAGGTGTGTATGTTTGTGTTTGTGTGTGTGTGTGTGTGTGTGTGTGTGTGTGTGTGTGTGTGTTGGGGGGAATTTGGCTTGTTAAATGTGAGAATCTCTGCGCTCATTGTTTTCCCGGTCAGGATATCAGCACCAAACCATTGTGCAACTCCCCCCCCCCCCCCCCCCCCCCCCCCCCGGCTCATCTTTGATTTCCTCTCTTCTGGTGGGCCGTCGGGCGGAGGAGGACCCCGTGCCCTCACAATGTGACAGGGTTTATATCTGAGCTGCCTCCGTCACTTAGAGATACGTGCACTTCTCCTCGTCTTCCTCTTTGAAAGAAGAGGGCCGACGAGCGCTTGTTGGATTGAGACTATTCCCTCGGGGGTGCATTCACTCCTCCATTATGTTGTTTGGTGCGTTGGCCTCTGTGTAAAACTTTGATGTGCTTTCACCACGACGTGAAACTCGAGTTTCTCCTCACAGGTTGAGGTAACTCATGTTATGTTGAGCACCGTGTGTTCCTCAGCAGATCCGCTGACGGCTCATGTTACACATTAGTCTGTTTAATTTGGATGTGTTTGTTTGATTTTGATTGTAAGACGCCGGGTGGGTCTTAACCCCCCCCCCCCCCCGGGCCATTACTGTCCCAGCAGGAGGGGGTGGGCTGTTTCCCCTCAGGAGATAATGCCAGGTCCTGTCCTCCGGGCTCACAGTGGAGCAGCTGATTGCTCTCAGACAGACAGTGAGTGAAAATAGCTCAGCGCTTGTTTTAAACTTCTGGAGCTGCCAGGTTGGTGAGGTTCACGCATCAGGACGACTCACAGAGTTCCTGATAAGATGGAAAACCACAGGAAAGTCAAATGTTCGCTGATTTCCAACCAGCTCCTTTGGGGCCGAGAGACAAACCTCACTCCGCCGGTCGGCCCTGTCGGTGTCTCACATGTGATCCAGGCTCAGTGTCATTCACCGCCGGTGTGAGTCGACTTTATTTTGGCAGCAGTTAAATGTGAACCACGTGCACATTCATTTATTATGGTAAGGAATGAATGTAAAGCAATGGTCCCATGGAAGCTGTTGTGACACCCGATCAGACCTGAGAGGAGGTTGTGTATTCGATTAGAGAGTTGACTTTATTCTCTGTTATTTGATATTCTCTTCGGTTCATTCTGCTTTTTTTTAGCATTTTCTTTCTACGTGAATTAAATTACACATGTTTTTCATATTCTGAAACTGATCTTTGATGCATTGAATTGTCTCTGAAATTACACACGATACACAACGAGTTATATATCATCTGTTGAACAAGAATTTGCTACCCGTGACAAATGTACCTCAGCAATAATCAGGAGCTCCACCATATTAATATTTTATCGTATTTATAAGAACAGCCCCCTTTAATAACAAGCACGAGAGATTTATCGCTTTCATGAACTTACTTTTCCACGTTTTTCCCACGACTCAGTTGCATCGTTACCTTTTCAAACAATATTGAATTTCGCCCAAAGAGCAAAAGTCGGAAAAGCAATCAACTCGTCATCATCATCATCATCATCATCATCAACAGCAGATGAAGGGCAACAGAGAGCAAGCTTATGACAATTTGCTAAACCAAGTGGCTGCAACAAACAAATTCAATTAGACAGAATCCAAAGATATGATCTGCTGTCGCCACAGTTCTGTGACCAAGACTATGACTACAAGGGAACTTTAATAAAGATGTAATCTTCAGTCCAAGTGAAAGAAGCTCTTACGCCCCCGAGGCTCTGGTTTCACCTTAATGGGAGAGGAGTCTGTGGGAGGGACAGTGTGACTCAGCAGTGACTGCATGTGGGAGACTCGGTAAAGAGAGTTTATTTCCACTTACCGGACAATGCCGTCTCAGAATCGGTGATTTAATGCTGTATTGTGACAGCGGAGGTGGAAGCGCTGCATCCATTAGTGCTGTGAGTCAGGGAGGAGGAGCAGGGGTCAGCCGGTGGGCAGAGGCCAGACTCTGTGGCTCTTCACCTGGAGCAGAGGCTCATCAGACCTAAATCTCTTTTATAGCTCAGTGTTAACAGTTCATCACGTAGACAAACTGCTTTCCATCCTCGGTGCTTTGGCTGCGACGCTTCTGATGGAAGAAACATGCAACTGGTGCTTTCGTTTCTTAAAGTTTCACTGGTGGCACTGGGAACTGAAAAGCAAACCAGCCATATGCTTCTACAGAGCTAAAGATGCATGTTTCTTTTCCAACCGCTAAGTTATTCCCCGTCTTTCGCTGAAGCCCAGAAGATGACACGCAAGTTGAAATTGACATGATCTGCTGTGTTTCCCCCGCTGTCTGCACTTTCTCATAAAAGAAGCACAGACTGATTTAGCTTTTCTAAATCACGAGCCGTCTGACAGGAGCTTTTTCTTCCGTGCTCCGATGCCAAGGTTGAAATCATATTAAACTGTCTCGCTTGTTCTGGACTCATTGATACGGCGAGGAGAGTTGGATTCGTGTCCCATTGTGTTTCTGTAAAGTACTTCCCCCCCCCCTTGGTTTAAAATCTAGCTTTCACCAAGTTTCTCGAGGAGGGAGGTCAAGTCGCCAAAAGTGTATTTTAACAGATATATTGTTTTATTTGGGGATCAAACCTGCGACCCTGCAGATTCAGGACACTTTCTGAAACACTTGTTATCTCAACCACAGACTGAAGCTCCGGTATCTTTTGCTATTTCAGGAGCACGTCTAATCTGTCTCTCAGATAATGGAGCATCTGCCTGTGCCCTGCGACAGCCATTTCTCCACTGCCACACACTTCCCAGTGCACTAATGTTATATTTAGAAGTGAAAACAGTTTGAATATCCTGACGATGAGGTCAAATCATTCCACATTTTTTCCAAATGAGGCTTCATCTGTAAAAAATATCAAGCCAGAAAGAGTCGGTTTCTCTTCACTAATATGAAGAAACACTATCCAAAAAGAAAGTCATAACTTTCTTCTCATATAATTGTAGCTCAGCACTTGGCAACTTTTTCACATTTGGAATTTTCTGATTGTCCGTGACTGTAATAACTGTCAGCACTGGCAGAAAGTGCACCAGGGGTATCTGACATATTAAGATAAAACCACAGGGGACTGGATGGTTTTCTGACCTGCACACTTTGGGTTTCTAATTTTATGTTGTAAAAAGTTTTGTGATGTTTCCAGGTCGAGAGAGACCAAGAGATAGAGAGAGAGAGAGGGAGAGAGAGAGAGAGAGAGAGAGAGGTATTAAGGAGGATATGGAGGAGTTTGCTGCCACTGTGCTGGAATGAGTCATGGTTCTTTTGCCACCTTGGCCGCGTGGCTCACTGAGCGGCTCTGTTGGTCACTGCCTCGTTGGTCCGGGCTGGAAACCCTGAATAGCTCCTGAGTCCCAGAGGACGTGTCCTGAGGATTCTGGTGATTTCACCCAGAGACTGAAGTGTCTCAACAACAACCTGGTAGATTATAACTAAGACAAATATTCACGTTCACCCGCAGGATTAATTGAAATGTCCCCCTGATGCACAAGTAGAATTGTTCTGCTCTGTTCCTAAGAGGCATACTTCAGCATTAAACTAATATGGTGGACATGGAAAACATGGTACTTGCTGAAGATCTCGTGACTGTGGACGTGTTGATGCAGCGTTCAGCACAAAGATATTCACAGTTTGATTTTATTGGCAGTTTTAAAAGGGCAGAATGGAGGAGAAGGGAAAAAGAAAGGCAAACAATTCAGACGGGATGATTGTGAAACAGCCGGTGATTCATTTGTATACGAGATCCTGTGGTTCACCGGCTCACTCGTGACATCAGTGCCTTGGCTTCTTCACCATCTTGTTCAGGTCTGACTGATTGGTCCGAATCGATGTGTGAAAATCTGTATCCGAGCAACAGTTTAGGTGTTTTCCCAAATAGCTTTGGTGTTTTTTGGGGTAGGAGGAGGAGGAGGAGGAGGAGGAGGAGGAGGAGGAAGCACACATGCATTTCTACCGTGGATATTTCTGAACGTGGCCTCGGATCCTGTGAGAGATGTTGGCACCCGAGGGATGGAAACTGTGCCCTTTGTTTCTGGCTGCGTCTCGTTTTCCACCAGCGTCTTCCCTCCGTACCTGCTCTTAATGAGATCTCCTGTTTCAGACCCGCAGCTCAAAGCAGCACTCGGGTAATTGCTCCAGAGACCTCGGGTGAAAAACACATTCGAGAGGATTTTTCTCATGAAGATCTTCTTCCTACTTGGGATTTGCAGGGTTTTCTTTATTCGAATTTTATGAGCCGGGTGTTTTAGAAGACACAAAAGGTTTAATCATCACTCCCCAGATAAAGCACGCATGACATTTTCTGGACTTTGTCTTTGACGTATGAAGAACGCAGCAGGATTTACCAGGTCGGACACTTTTTAGGCAAGGACCCATCTGCATAGAGCAGCAGAAAATCCCATGTTTTGTTCTTCTGCATCCATGGCTCCTCCTTTTCATACAGAGATATTTGAATTCTTCCAGTTTTGTCATCTGTCGTGCGTTGTCCACATTTTCTCACAGTTTTTTCCTGCTGATTTCTCACGTGTGCTCACTTGGAGACATTTTCCGCATATTTCACTGAGGGGCTGGCAGGAGACGTCCCAGAAAATGTCCAGAGCAACGAACATCTGCGTCCTCACATGCAGCCCCTCCAGAAGAATTCAGGAAAATGCCCGGACCTAAGTGCATGTCTGAAAGCCGCCTGATAAAGGCTTTGTTTACTTATGAATTTTTATGTAGTCTGACGTTATGTCAAAGCAGCAATGTGATGCTTTCTCTGCTCACTTGTTGACTGTCCCTGGAGAGTTGAGTGAGGGGGGGGGGCAGACCAGAGGCTCAGACTTTGAAAACCTCTGCTTTAGACCTTAAATGTATTTGGGGCAGCCGTGAAGCCAAGAACCATTACTTCTGTCAGAGAGAAGGCCGTCATCCAACAGTAGAGTCAACTCACTAATAGACCTCGAGTTAAGATGTGGGCGGGGGGGGGGGGGGGGGGGGGGGAAGAAGGATTCCTGTTACTCTGAGTTTGGTTTGGCTCCTTGGAATCTCAATCAAGGTTTAACTCGTCCTCGGCCAAAGACCAATTAGACAAATTGGCATCGAGGCCGAGTTTCACTTCAGCAAAGCTCACACCCTCGTTACAGTAGCTCCAATCAAACCAAGACCGTGGCTGACAAGTGTGTGAGGACTGTAGAAATGTTTAGAGAGAAGTGAACAAATGACCCCATGAGTCCATTTGTACATTAGTTTGGCCTCATCTCAGATTCAGCTGAATGCAGCCTTTGTTTAACCACAGGGGAACAAGAGAGAGAGAGAAAGTGAAGGAGCCAACAAGAAAGAAGAAACCACAGTTTCAAGGAACGAGAAAGAATTTATAAATTCATTAAGATGTATCTGTTGTTTTATGAGAAACCTGAGGTGAGTTTGTTATGCTAACGTGTTCTGGTGTATCTGGTTGCAGTGGCTGATTGGGGACCGAGACAATCACTGTGGGGTCATCTGCTCACGGACACAGGGGAAGCCGGTGTGCGGCTCGGACGGGCGGAGCTACGAGACCGGCTGTGAGCTGCAGAGGGCGCGATGCAAAGACAAGGCGCTGACACTGGCCAACCGCGGCCGCTGTCGAGGTAAAGACCGAGTGCACTGCATCAGTGTGATAAGAACTTCGTAAAATTACATAAAACATCTTTTCACAATCTTGTCAGCAGCTGGCAGAGTTTCTGTGAATGCTGCAATGAAAGGTTTTCTAGAAAACCTGTCCTCAAAATGAATTACTGCAAAACAGCCGTTTCATTTTGAGAGATTGAATCAAGAACTTTGTGTTAAAACTTTCCTAACATGTATATATATATTTAGGATACAACTAATATTCTGGAGAATCAATCTGACAGAATATCTAGACAGGAATTCATGTTTTATGTTGATTCCCACAAACACCTGTCAGTCTGAAATGACTTTTTAATATTGGATTAAACCTAAAAAATCCTGGCTTTATTCTTGTCTTCTTGTCTTTCAGGTCAAAACTGGGTGAAAATGGACCAGTTGCCAGTGGCTCCATTACCGACCCCCATGGCTGAGGGGAGAGACCTTGAGCTCAAAGGTGAGAACCAGGAACCTTCAGATGCACTCAAATGATTTTGTACCTTATCCTTATCGAACCTTCTCCTGGAGACGATGAACCATAAACGGAAAAAGTTTGAGTTGGTGCCACAGACAAAAAAAAGAAAACTTTTGTATAAGTGGAACCGAACGAGAAGATGTCTTTCATTTTCCGCCTCTCTGTAGGCGTGTAAGTTTTTACAGACCAGGATCACACACCTCCTCAGTCTCTGGATGCCGGCCGCTCAACAGCAGCAGAGATTGATAGGTCTGGAGTCAAGGTTGGAACTTGGCATTTCTCCCCCTTTTCTCAGCCCCTCTGCCCTTTAGGAAAACAGCCGTCCCAACCAAATCCATTTTTGGACTGAGTTCTGTTCCCTCTGTTTGGTAGCACATGGTTTTGTTTCATAATATTAGTGTTGTACCAAGGGGAGGAAAGCCGGGGAAGCTTTGCAGTAGCCCTGTCTTCTTGTAATGAAGCAGCACTTTTATTCATCGAGGCACTTCACAAACCCGTCATCGTTTACATCTACAGAGCCGGGCGAGGCCTCACTGCTCTGGGCTCAGATACCACAGGGACAGCAAACATGCAAACCCGTCTTTCCATTTTTCAGCCAGGAATTGAGAACACAGGGAAAATCAACTCATCATGAATCAGCTCATTGTGAAATGAAAAATGAAATGTCACAAAAAGCTCCCTCACTACACACTACAGTACATATTCCTTGATCAGCCTCTTTTGTCCAGAGCTTCGGAGTTCTTTCTTGGCTCATGTCCCGTCCTCCCTGCAGGTTTCATTAAAATCTGCTCAGTAGTTTGTGGATAATCCTGCTGACATAAAAACAACAACATACCAATGGACAGGGATGAAAACATGACCTTGTTAAGAGACGGAATAAAACCTCTCTTGTCCCAACAGACACGCACACACGCTGAGACGTGATGGAGAAACTGTGAAAAGTCTGTTGTTGTGGAAAAAGTTGTTTTTACATTTCTATAAATCTTATTTTAATAAGAAGTTGGCATCTCCAACAGAACATTGGACTGAAACAAGTACGACAATATGAAATGAGCCTTGTTTCTATAATAAGACTGAATACACACAGTCGAAGTCATTTATGAATTTATGTGGCCGTGTCTGTCCACCTCGCTGACATCATCACCCAGGTCTGGCTCTGTCAGTCTTTTACTCTGAAGGAGACAACATGTCTGTCTCCTCTCACGTCCAGAAAGGACTTTTTTATTTGTCGAGGGTGAAGGTTTGCCAAATCTGGAGGCCTGCGGTTTCCGTGGTCGGCTTCCTGGTGCGAACGTGTTTAAACTAGACGTGAAGCTCAACTCCACAGGAGCTGTGAGCGCAACACAAACTGCAGTGGCTGATGGGTTTTTGAACCAGTGACCAGCGGCTGTATAGCCCATTTCATTGGGTGACCTTTCAGCCACTTCCTGTCTGCGTCCCCGTGAGAGCGGGTCTGGCTCATCGGAGCTGCAGGAACACAGGCTCAGTTTCCACTGACATTTCAAAAGTATCAATCAAGTGGATTCCATGGCGCGCTGCTCGGCGCTAACAATGTGCGGCTCACAGCGCCGCTCTGGCACTGGTCAGCGGCGGTGTGTGTAATTTGTAAGGGAATGTGTTGTTTTAGCATTTTGCAAAAGTGTAATAAAAGGTCTCTGACTTGTCTGTGCCTGATGTTTGTGTAGTGTGAAAGGTTCTCGATGCATGAAGAGGTTTGCTTTGCAGAATCACAACCAACAATCCCTGTGGTTATTGGTGGTAACGGGGGGGGGGGGGGGTCTGTGTGTTTCATTAAGCTTTTTAAGATCTTTTTGAATCATTAAAGTCCCACAATGACTCACACTTCTCCATAATTGAGGACATGGTAATTTAGAATAACCCACAATATTATGTTGTCTCACAAAGTACATTTTATAATAACTAACTAAACACATGTGGAGACAAAACAAACTAAGTAGGGAATATTTCAACATGTTAAATTCTTCAAGGCTTTAGGATTCAGATTCTTAAAACCCTGTGTTATAAGCAGGAGTCTCACTTTGATGGCTCATTACTATCTTTCATTTAAAGATATTGCTTCCTAACATTTAAAAATGGTGACAGAAGCCTGAGGGTTGAGTATATGTCTCAAAATATAAAAACATTGGAGAACACAGATGAATCATTCTCTTTCCTCCCTTAACTAACAAACCGTGCCCTAGAGCGAAACATGCAAACGTCACACGGAGCCCAGTGGCCAACAGTAGTAAATTGCGGTTGTACTGGTCAGCTCCCAGGTGTGAACTGGGGCGGTGTTGACAAGGAACAGACATCTTCAGTAAAAAATAAAACAACATCAGCAGCAGCAGCTCTCGGGGTTGGTATCCATTGTCTGAGAACAGACTGTCCTGTCGGTGTGTTACAGATGCAGGTCAGTCCAAGTGTCGAGTTGAGAGGAGCCAGGCTTTGGAACAAGCCCGGAGACCTCAGGAGTCCATGTTCATCCCAGAATGCAACGAGGATGGGACTTTTGCTCAGGTCTGTCCCGGCACCTCCACATATTTATTGAATTACATTTTTCTCCACATTCTCTTGTGAATCATCCTTATTAATACATCACAACTTCCCTTTGACCAGGCTGCATTCACAACCAGCTTTACAAATCAAATTGTGTTTATTACAAAGCTGTTGTCACTTTTCTTGCGTCTGCAGGTCCAGTGCCACACTCTGACAGGTTACTGCTGGTGTGTCACCACTGACGGGAAACCAGTGAGTGGCTCCTCTGTGCAAAACAGGACCCCAGTTTGTTCAGGTACTGGCGGGGCGGGGGTGGGTGGGGGGGGGGGGTAGAAATGTCCTGAGACTTTTAAAGTTGATCCCATACGAGGCTGCACAGATCTTAACACTTTCCTCAGAGTTATTGGGGCCTCACTGACACAATGGCAGTGGAGCAGGATGTTTCCTCACAATTCTTTATGAGGGCTGAGAAGCAGCAAAACAAGCACGTAAAAATCCAATGGTGGCTACATTTGTTGGATCGCGGAGCCAAGGGAGCCCTGAGAGCCAAGTCCCTGTGGTTTGGGCCAATTCACGCTCAGTCACTTCACCATTCAAAAGCAACTGGAAACAGTTTGCAGCTTCAGTTCCCCTCTCAGAGACAGAGCTGGAGAATGGATGGGTCGTATTAGTATCGCGAGCAGAACTGATCCTAGAGCTGATCCCACATCTGAAATAAATGACTTTCAGGAGGAGAAGACAAGTGAGCGCAGCAGTTAGAGAGAGGGTCCGTCTCGCCACACTACGGCCACATGTGTAATACATGTCACGTGTAATACAGCAGGTGCAAGGTCAACGAGACGGCTAATGGCCATCCATCCAGGGGCCCCTTAGCCCCCCCCACCCCCCTCCGGCCTCTAGCCCCCTCCACTTGTTTAAGTGCTCTCAGCAGGCCGGAGGAGAGCGAGGGCCTCTGCACTCTCATCCTGGATGGGAACACTTTATGATAATCACCATCATTTTCCCTGAGAAGATAATACACAGGGGTGTTTGCCAGAGCGGGATTGCACAGTCACCAGAGCATATGGTGCAGATTTGTGAGGGGAGAGCGGTGAGAGTGGTCGCATGCCCGTCTGAAGCTGCTCAGCAGACCAGGCCGGAGGCTTCCTGTTCTCTGTGTCTCCGTCTTTATCTCCCCCGCTCCTCTCTGCACTTGTGCCACTAATCAGCAGAATCAGGAAAGTTCTTACGTGGAGCGTGTCCTTTCATTCAAGGGGAATCGCGCAGGTTTTCCTATTTAGAAAAAGGTACTGAGACACAGTGTTCAAGTTCTTCGTAATTCTACAAGTAATAGCAAAAGTTATTTCGGAGTTAACACCACGTTTAGTTGGTTTCATTTCTCTCTGTCGATAACGCGCTCTAGAATTTTCTCAATCTTAAAGAAATAGATATTTTCACATCTCGTACAAGGCCCTCAGCACAGAAAGCCTCACAGTAATATTCATTATCCTAGTTTTCAGGAAGTAAGTACTGGTGAAATCTTGTTGATATAGTTACATGCACACTTTGCTATTAAAGGGGCAGTAACTTTTTGCTGTTAAATGAAGACACAAGACAAGGTGCACATGACCAGATGATGGTCTCACACTATTCCACTTATGGTCAACAGAGACAAAGAAGAGTGAATGTTAACAATCCAGGATTCAAAATATTAAAACATAAGCTTAGAACATGTTTTAGGAGAAATCAGACATTTCCCGTGGTCTCCTTTCTGTCCTGCATAAGATCCGATATCTTCATTGTTTCTTGCAAAGGTGTGTAAGACACTGGGACCAGAATCTGGGCTCAACCATCCTGATCTAAAGCTGCAACTGTCAAACACACTCAACTCTTCTTTCCTAAGACCACAACCTGTACACTATGACCCAAATCAATCATCTCACATACATTTGCAGGAAACTTCCATGAATTTATGGGAACTCATGCTGCGACAAGTGGATTGTCAGGTAGTAAATCTCCTTCTAGTTGCCGTCATTAAAGTTGTATCCACGTACTGCACGGTCTAGTTTTGCTCTGACCCTCCATGCATCCATGCACGACCCTCAAAACATTCGCATGCACCGAACGAGAATGATGTGTGGAGACGTAGAGCACAATGTGTGAATTACAAACTGCAGCAGTCAGCACTGAGACAATGCAACAAGCCAAACGTTTCAAAGAATGAACTACTAACAGAATGTGTCGGTCAAACTTTGACAAACCTCAGCATCCAACTCTAACTGAGACCTGAGATCATCAGTGTTTTCTATTGGTGTAATTTCCTATGCTCAGTTGGAGCAATGGAATTAAAATCGAAATGATAAGATGGTTATCAAGTATTTTACAAAATGATTTATTCTCCGTAAATATTCAAACTATTTGTTTTCGATTGGATCTATAGTGATAACACGGATCTTTGTGTTGTACATGTTGTGTATTTCTTTCTTCCTCACAGGGTCAGTAACAGACAGACCACCCGGGCCACCGAACTCTGGTCGAAAAGGTGAGCTGCGATCTGCCGGATGTTGTGTGTGCATGTGTGTGAATGTGTTTTGGATTGTGTGAGACAGACGGAGCATGAGCCTCAGATATTCACCAGTTGTGTCCATATTATACTGGTGCAGAGCAGAAAGGCACACAACAAGAGATTACAGCTGTAATGCTAAGGGGATGTGAACCCATTGTGGAGGATGGTGGGGGTGCTGGGGGGGTTTGCTCACGATGCTTACATCATCTGTTTTTCCCCCCCCTCACAGTCCAACCCTGGATCAATCAGTATATGAGAAATGGCGTAAGTTCTGAGTTTTTAGCATGTCTGCAGGACACACTGCTATTTCTGACCAGTGCTTGACGCAGGTCTGCACTGGGCTGAGACCAGCGCAGTAACCGTTGTATTCTGTTTACAGTTTGACCAGCTCAGGTCAGTTCGGCCTCGGGTGTTTCAACACACTGACACATCATCTCATTTCAGGACTGATATTGTAGAAAATGACCCCAATCAAAGTCTTTTTTTCCCCTGTGGTTTGCTTTTGATTTAATTATTTCCAAAGGGATTTTCCAGATGCGACAAATCTGCCAACGGGTGAGTATTCTAGGTAGATCAACTCCACAGCATCACACACCATTGATTGGTATCTATCCATCGCTTAGCAGGACCTCGGTTCTATTCTCCAGGTTGATGTGATAATAATCATTTATGAAATAGATGTTAATTACTCAACAACCTTCTGTAAAATGTGGACATTTTGAGATATGTAGAAGACGCGAGTCAAGGAGATTTGGGATGTGGCGATGGCGTTAGAAAAATGTCCCAGTCTGGTTCCAGTCTGCCTATTTAATGAGATCATACCCTGGACCAGTAACATACATCCATTCACCATCAATACTGCTTATCCTCCTTTGAGGAACTCACACACAGAGATGAACAAGTAAACAAAAACAAATACACATTCTATACAGTCATCAATTAACCTAAACCACACGTCCTTGGACTTTGGAGGAAGCCGGAGCACGAGAGAGAACAGCCCCTGGGAGAAAGTGCAAACTCCACACGGGCCTGAAACCCAGGTTTGAAACTTCTGCCGTGTGAACCGCTGCACCACCGTGTCGTCGACCGACTGGACCAACGTCCAGTTGTCTTATCATGACAATGCACTTGTAGGCTTCATTCACCTGCACTACAAACATGCAGGTCCTGATAGGAGCATGGTGTTCTCGTGTGAGTGTGTGTGTGTGTACGTGTTTGTGTGCTGCTGTTTGCAGGATGATTGTGGAGCAGTGTGTGAACTGTGTGAGCTGATTGTGAGAGTAAGAATGTCATTGTGAGAGGCTGATATGTTGATGTGCGTGTGTGTGTGAGAGAGAGAGAGAGAGAGAGAGAGAGAGAGAGAGAGAGAGAGAGAGAGAGAGAGAGAGATGGGTGGTCGTCCTGTTCCTGTGTTTTCCATCTGTCCTTCTCTGTCTGTCTTTCTATCTGTCTTGGCCGGGCCATGTGCAAATCCCAACCATTCAACAGTTCTGGAGAGTAGATTGTATTAACCTCAATAATGGTAGTTTCTTTCCACTTCTTTCTCACCCTCAACCCAGATGATGGCTCCAAGCCCACACCCACCATGGAGACCCACGTCCCCCCTGAGGGTGAGGGTACGTCTGCACTCACTAGCTTGTGTCTTTGTCAGCTCTGGTCCATGAAATATATTTATGTTCCCTATCATGGTTTAAAAGCATCAATCAACAACTTCTTCTAAAGCAGTTAAACGTTTCTTAAGAATCCACCAAATGGAAAAATGTAGATGCCATATGGATATTATGATTTGATGTGATCTTAGATGTACTTTAGCGGGAACAATCTGGCTGTGCAAGTTGTGTTTGAAATGTGCAGCAACAGGTGATGAGGTTTAGTAGAGTTAACAGTGGTGAGATGATTTTAAGTGTGAAAAGGTGTTGACCTCTGACCTCTGTCCCTCCCAGAGATAACTGCTCCAACACTGTGGATAAAACAGCTGGTTAAGCAGAACAGCTCCAGGAAGCAAGGTGAGAGAAACACATCCCTCCTTCTCCCGATATCCATGTATTCAGCCTAGATATGTCCAGCACATTAACACATATAACACACTAGAGGAAACAAACATCTCTTTCTTTACAATACTTGGATGATTATCCCCCAGAGAAGAAGCTTGAAACCCAAATAGAGTAAAGTTTACATGAATTGTCTCCGGTGTTCCTCGTTGTTGAAGCCACCAATGTAAAACATTTGGAGTTTGAGCGCTGCCCTGCCAGGATTATGTTTCTGACTTTCTTCCCCTGGTGGAATTTGTTTAGCTTTCTCTGTCTCCTTTTCAATTATGCCCCGACATGTTCACGACCCCTCCGGGCAGCCACGCATGTTTGATGCCGCTGCAACAAGTCCGGGAGTGAATGTGGTTGTGGTTACGTGTGTGTGTGATTTAGCTTTTTTAGAATAGTTTCAATATTATGCATTTTTTATTTATGAGATCTTTTCAGTTTCCCCCTGTTTTATTCAAAGTAATGTGACGTTTCATTTTGGACATATCCCATTCACCTGCGGCTTTGAACAGTCTCTTTAGATTTGACCCCTCGATCACTTCATATGAGTTAATATTTAGAATATATAAATGTGAATACCTGCTTCTGTTGTGTGTGTATTAGCTCAGGATTCAAACCTCACTGTCCTTCAGTGTTTCACATTCACCTCATGCTGTCTTACTTACAGGCTCCACTCCCACACATCAGATCACACAGTCAGTTGATTGTAATGCAGCAGTGTTATTTTTGGAGTGATGGGGATGTGGCTGTGGACGCTGTGGTCAGCGCAGCATTGAGAACAGTATTGTTGCTGAGAGAGATTCACTGTGACGGCTCTTTGAAACTGCTTCCTGTTTCCAATTAGCATCTGGTGTCCTCAAAGGACAAGGACAAGGCCGACCAGAAACAGGGAGGCGGGGGGGTGGCATCGTGTTTGAGACATGAGTGATGTGTCTGTGTGTTTCGGATGTGCACATCATAGCTATATGTCAGTTTCTGTAACTGTGTGAACATGTGTGCATGAACATGTACATGGAATAGTTATCGGTTAAACATCCTGGCTCCAGCTCCTGAAATGTTATAATCTGATGCTTCACTGAAAAATGACATTAAGCTCAATCATTTAGTTTTGGACTAAAAAAATAAATGTCACGTTTATCAAATTACTTTTACTATATACTTTTCTACAACTGGGGGATTTTTTGGCCAGTTGCAGAAAAAAATAAACGTGACATTTATTTTTTTAGTTGCCACTTGTGGAGACCAGAAAAAAATTAAGCTCCTTATAAGGATGAATTCATCCAGAAAAAGTTGCTCATTTATAGATCGATAACTTACACAGCAACATCAATAATTATTAACTTGGTGAAGTGTCTCCTGACATTTGGAGAATTTAAAGTTAAAGTTCTTTCCTCTGTTTTTGGTGTCGACCAACTTGTGGGTTAAGCTGCTGCCGGAAGAAGAAACAATAAATTGAAGCTTGTAGCATAACTTGGTAAAGCTGAGGAATCAGGTGATGATTTTCTGTTGGTTCATAACCACGAGTTTAACAAACATCAGTCACAACAGTTCAAAGTAAATGTTTAAATGCAAAACTTCTGTTTGGTTTACTTATACCAGAGAGAGACAGAGAAACTAAATGTCCCATGTAAACTTTGTTTAAAATCCGGAGTTTGAAAAAGAGGATTTTGGTTTAATCCTATTTCTATGTACAGTTGAAGGGACCCTGCACTGGTGCTGGTGGTGTGGTTTACATATTAACATATTGTCTTTATGAGTGACCCCTCCATCATAAAGACAAACACATGCACCTAAGCAGCTCCGTACAGAGTTCCTCTATTACTGACATTTCCGCTATTTCAACCGCGGAGAAGGCTCACTAGAGACAATATTGCAGTGATTACTCCACAGCTGAAAACCATTGGAGTGAAGCGAGGAGGAGAGAGCACCGGGGGGGTGGGGGGGGGGGGGGGGGGTGTAGGTGCAGGAAGGGAGGTAATAGGATGGAGGGAGGCAGAGAGAGAGGAATGGAGGAATGAGATGCTTCTGGAGGTGGGAGGGAGGGAAAGAAAATTAGAAAGTGAAATGAAAGTGGAAAATGATTTAAAAGGGTTTCACTGGGCTCCGAGCCTCGAACACAAGGGACAGAAGAAAGGTAGACAGCTGTGCAGGCCTGTTGTGTTGTGTCCGTTATCGGTTCGCTCTGAATTCACAACAACACCCACACAACCGGCAAATTGCTAAAACCGTTTCTGACGTGCACTCGTGTGGGGTTTTCCTCTTCCAGGGCGATATTTGTTTTCTGATGGTTTGTGTTTCTCATCGTCCAGTTCAAACCGGAGGAGGAGAAATCAAATAGACAAAGAAACAAAAACAAAGAAATAAATAGAGCAGAAATGCAGCATTTTAGATTGAAATTCAAGTCCACACAAAACAGAGGGTTACATTGCAAGCGTCCAGCCTTTTTCCATTTATATGTATGAAAACAATTTTCTTTATTGAATCCCAGCTGCTGGCGCCAGCATAACCTCTGTATAATAAACAGTGCTAAATAATTTGGATGTGAAGAAACCTTGGCAGGGAGCAGAGCCGTGGCACAGCACTACGAACCCTTGAGTGTGAGTCTTTGCAGAAGAAACAGTTCACTGGTGCAGGGACACATTTAGTTTTGTGCTGGCAGCCGTTCTGGGAAACAAGAACCCCCCCCCCCCCCCCCCCCACACACACACACACCCGGCGTCCATCCCCCCAAGCCAGGCCACTGCAGAAAAGCTCAAATTAGTATAATCGATTATGTAAGTATTAGCATTGTGCTAAGAGCTGTGAGCTGGTATTGGTAATGCAGTCATTTCCCATTAATCATCCAGACGCCATAATAATCATTTATACTGCCATAGTTTAACAACGAACCAAATGTTGATGCACCATAATTTAAAATATGTTTTTTTTATATAAACCACTTTAACTCTAATAACAGAAGAGTTCTCCAAATGGGTGTGTGCAGTGTGATGTGCAGCAGGACCACATGCTTGTGCTGTGGACCGTATTGTTTTTACTGTCCATGCAGGTAGTCACACCTCATCGTTTCAGCTGCAGTTGTGGCACAGACTTTGGAATCTGTTCCTCAAAACACAGTAAAAATCCAATATTCATTCTCCCTTAAGCTTTTTTAAGCTTTGCTCTCCATCAGTTCCTGAGAACATAAATTATTCTTTTAAAGAGGAAGTTTTCATATGAGCAAACATACGATTTGTCTGATGTTCCTCTGAATCCGTGGAGCTGTAGTCTCTGTAGCTGCTAAATGTTTTCCTTGCTCGAACAGCGAGTTGCTAACTTAGTCCATCTGCTATTTTGGTGTTGTGGTGAAGTTGCCTAGAAACATTTGCTTTCGGCGTCTGGAAACAAAGGTTGATGACGCTGAACCAAATCTAAACTAAAGTTGTCGCCCGTCAAGTCACAACAAGGACACAGTTCTCTGAGTGGAAGGGGGGGGGGGGGGGAACTGCAGGGTCTGGTGATAATTCTCTTTGCAAATTGTCACTTCAACGATTGGTCATCAAAACTATTGCTAAAATAAAGAAAGTTCCATATTGAATTTCACTAGCTTCCCTTTCAGCTGGTGTTTTGAGCCCGACAGTGACTGAGCAGTATTGTTTCTAATTACGCTTTGGTTACTGGAAGTGTGTGAGCTGGGACTACTGGCACTGCTGGGGCACTAATCACTTCCACAACGTGCAAATAACACCACATCTCACCACCCCGTGCTAAACTCCCCAGACAGGTAGTGGGACCCTGTTACTGAAGCTCGGTGCTTCACTTGAATGTAAAAACGACGGATGAATCCGAAACACACAGGGAAACAGGCTCAGCTTACAACTCTGTTGTACTTGGGTTAAGAGTGAGCGATGGACCAAATGGACGTGAATGTAAATACAGTGTGGAGGAGCAAGGTATTGTTGAAAAAACAAATGATGATAGATCAGGGTGGGTGCACGATTCAGAGTATACAACGTGAGGAAGGAGATTTATCCACGGACCAGTTGTCACAGCCTGGTGTGGTGTGGTCCTACACGTGATGCTTAATGTGTGTGTGTGTGTGTGTGCAGTCTGTGTGTCTGGTTTCCCCATCACGTCTCTGTATTGAGTGCGTTTCTCATGGTTTTAGAGAAGGTTCCCTCTTGTGACCAGGAGAGACAGAGCGCCCTGGACGAGGATCGGCAGAACCCTCGTGAGGCCATTTTCATCCCCGACTGTGGAGCCGGAGGTCTTTACAAAGCCGTCCAGTGTCACCAGTCCACAGGCTACTGCTGGTGCGTTCTGGTGGACACAGGTCGTCCCATTCCTGGAACCTCAACACGGTAAATCACCATAACAATCACCACTTTAACTCAACTTATTATTTGTAGTAGCATGTTGGTTGCTTATGATACTCAACTACTGTGACCTTCTGATCTTATTCTTATTAAATTTCGCATTTTAAATGATCAGAATCAGGTCCAGCTAGATCAAGTGAAACGCTGAACTATAGATCATTAACTCGTTAAGTCGTTAAATTCAATATTCAGCGAGGGAACATTTCAAAAATATCCAAAATTGATGAAAACCTGCAGACAAATGAGCCAAAAACCTTATATGTGAATTCGATGGCGTTTCAAGAGGAAAATTCAATTATACACCAAAGTCATTAGGAGTCATCCTTCAGGAACCACGAATGTCTTTGCTAAATTTCATGACATTACATCTACAACTGATGTATTTCAGACTGGACCAAAGTAAACTTACAGACCAACACAGCATCCCCACAACAAAGACCCTTAAACTGGTGAAGGAATTGGATCCAAGCCGCTTTAACCAGTTAATTTGGTTAAAAAATACCATCAGGCCTTTATGGGAATATCTTTTAGTCAGCCATAAACACTCAGAGTTTGGTACAACGTTTGTTTCCAGTACAGTTGCTGCTGTTTATATTGCCTTCGGGGAAATGGCATAAAGAGTGGTTTTTGTAAGAGCTGTGTGTCAGAGGGAGAGAGATGAGGCAACACAGACAAAAGGTTCAATAAAAAATGCCCGTTGCTCATGTTTTGGTTGTTTAGATTTTCTTCTCAAACATGATGACGTTAAGTGAGAGTGTTGCAGTAACACTGTGCCGGTAAATGGATGAAACAGTTTCTCTTCCCATCATCAATCTCTCTTCACAAAAGAGTTTAAGGTCTTGATGGCATGAGGTTTGGACTTTTTTCACTTTAAAGGTTATGAATACAGAAGAACAGGTTGCGTTTCATTAAAAACAATCGACAGCCCAGATTTTCTTCATATAAATCACACAGAGGATATACATCGTTATATTCACAACGAGGCCCCACTTCTCTCCTGTGGACAGCGATGTGCCCTCGTGCAGCAGACGTCCCACCGGTGGATGAGTGGCGTTGCAGACAGAGAAGAAAATAAATGACAACTTGCTTTTCCTTTTGTAAAAAAAATAAAAAGGCGGAAAAAGAAGCCGAATGAGACACACATGCTACATTTTCCAAGAAGCAGTGATACAATAGCCAGGAGAGAACGAGTCATGCCATGCTTAATGCCGAACAGTTTGTTATGGCCCTGAAACAAAGCCTTGTGCACGTCACATCAAATTAAACCCTTGATGAAAAAAGAAGAAGCTTAATCAGGGTTAATAATTCTTTGCAGATCGACAGCTGACGTGCAGATTCAAGAGGAATCGTAATAGGTTGTAGATTTCAAATGAGAAATTAAGCAGGTTGCATGCTCTCATTAAAACAATCATGATGGGATAATCAATACAGTACTTCTCCAGTGCCGAGAACCACCTCCTGGTTTTTGGCTCTACCTCAAATTATCATAAAGCCAGGAAGGAAAGCAGGAACTTCTTTAGTGGTGTTTTCTCTTTCTTGAGTCCGGTTCCAGGCCCATGTTTGATTTCTTCTATTTGCTACGGCTGAACTTTCAACAGGGACCAGTAGCTCCTTGGATGTTTCATATTTTTCACACATTGTTCGACGGGTTTATGATTCCTGTCACCAGCCTCCTCTGCTGTTTCGGTCTCATGCAGCCATGTGCTCTCCTCTCTGTGTCACAGGTACCAGAAGCCAGAGTGTGACAGCGCTGCACGGTCCCGGGTCTCAGACGCAGAAGATCCCTTCCAGGGCAGAGAACTGGCAGGTTGGAAACATTACTGCATTTATGGTCTTTTAACAAACTTTATTTTGAAATATTCACTATCAAATATGAAAAGATAAAACAGAATCCAGTCAGATATTAACTGTCACCGCTAAACACCTTAGCTACTGTTGCTACGTCTGTCCAGAGTTCGGCTGTTGCATGAAATATTAGATTTTGAGTAATTGTGGTGGATTTACCAAATCTAAATTGTTAGTAATTTTTGTTAAAGTGGTTCCTTGATTTCAGTAAACAAAGGCAGGCGTCTCCTCTTTCAAACATGAGCTCTGCAGGTTGGCTGAACCCGGTGTCTCCATCTGAGCTCCTCGGGTTTCAGACTTGATTTTAAACAAGACGCCTGTAGAAGGGTCTTGAATGTGCAGATGGCTCCACACACATTATCTTCTCAAAGGCTGACACCTCGACAGTTAATGATCCAGTGAAGTAGAATCCCTTGCTCCACCTGTAATGTGTATATTTGCACTTGGTCCAGTACATACGTACATTACTTTTCCCCTATTATCTTAATTAAGCCCTTTGAGCCCTTTGAGTAACAATCGACCAAACCCCACTTTGTGGAGTTGGGTTCTCCAGCAGCGAGGACTAGAGGCTCTCCTCTGAACTGGAGGTCATAACCTCGGCTCTGACTCCTCTGCCCTTGTTACTGCTCACTTACTTTAGTTGCTCCTCTGTTTCCCCATCATTTGAGGTTGCATTGTAACTCTTATTGAATTCCCCATCTGGTGAGTTTACAGAGTCGAGCGTGACTCCTGACTGTGCAGCAGATGTGTGGTGTGTTTTATGGAAGGTGTGAGTGTTGCGGGGTGAGGCTGTGGGGGTGATGGAAGCTGCGGGTTGCTGAGTGGAGATATTTTTATGTACTGTGAGAGGATGTTCTGAAACCCCACAACAAAGCACAATGTTTCACTGCCATCACATCAAGGCCGGGTGAGAAAAGAGAGCTGGAGAGGCCAGTTTGTCAACAGCTTGCAGCCACAGGTTCAATCTCACTGTACACAAAATGCCACAATGCCACCTCTGTCAGCAGCAGCAGACAAGAGCTTCCCCTGGGAGGCTGGGATCTGGTAGTTCAGTCAGTGCAGGGACTCTGTTTGGTTCAAATCCTATAGAAAGTGGTTTCTGCAGGGTTTAACACATTTAACATTTAAGACTATTTAAGACCTTGTTAAGTTTAATGAACTCAAGTTAAGACCTAAATCTAAAACAAGAGATAGGAAGTTCCAGAATTACTGGAAAAAAGAATTACACCAAGCACTGGGGAACGTAGAGAGAAGTTATACCTACATGAACAGATTTACGACCTAGAGCAACGGAACATGAGCAACTTTAGAGGAGTCCTTTCAGGGCCACAAAGATAATTGAGATGAAACCCAAGCAGGTGAATACCTCTGTGTTTAAAGCAATATAAGCTACTAATCTGGTTTTAGGATCTCAGTTTAGAAATTAATGGGAAATTTAGTTTTATTCGGTGTAGCTCTAGTGTTTTTTAAGTTATCAGATTTAACAGGATCAACTGTAAGTGGCCCAGATCCTTTTGGACACTGCCAGTGGTCCTGCACCACATTGTGCCATACAGGCTCCAAACAGAAACACACGCTCTGTGCTTCATAACCCCCCAATTTAACACTTGGATTAAGGCACAGCAAGGCAGTGCTTCTCCAGGCTTGTCGTGTTGTATGAACTGCTAATTGGATTCACCTGGCAGGGCAGCGGAGCACCTCCCACAGACGTCCCGGCACAAAGGGAGTGAAGGGAACAAGGAGGCCACGGACACCGAGAGCAGAGGGAGGAGGGAACCGACTCAGAGAGCTTGGGAGAGACTGAAAAAAAACAGAATGAGAAGATTGGTTTACTATGCCAGCTGCTTTTGAAGTTTCCCTTTAACAGACACAATTAGGAGGGAAACATTTGCACTGGTTTTGTGCCATTAAAACCATACATCTGGTCAATTAAAAAGAGCTACCCAAGGTGTTCAGAATTGTGTCATAAAAGTTAACAGGTCTGCAGCGCTCGACAAAGCTTTCTCGTCACCGAACACTTCTGTTTCACCTCTCGCCATGTGCCACAGCTCGGCTGTTCTCCACTCTCACAAAACTACGTCTTCCACCTCTGTGCAACATGTATTCATAATAATTAAGGATAATGGGGAACATGAGACATTTCACAGATACACACCTGGTTCGCCAGTAATCTCACGACTATGTTTGCATGTTTTCTGTTAGCGCACAACAGCTGCTTTCTGTTGACATCTGTCATAATGGTTCACTGGTGCTGAGGCTTTAGAGGCACTTCAGCTCCACTGTAGCGTAATGACTCAAATTAGTTGTGGAAGGTAATTCTGGTGTATTTTTGTCTCTGATTTGTGCCAGGATGCCCCGAGGGGAAAAAAGTGGAATTCATTACGAGCTTGTTAGATGCCCTCACCACAGACATGGTGCAAGCCATAAACTCTCCGGCCCCCTCTGGTGGTGGGAGGTAAGTTTATTCTATTGCAAGTTAACTGTTGCTCAGATGGAGTTTAATTTCATCAGCAATCAATAAACTGACTTTCTTTTACCTTTCTTTAAATGATTGTGGGTTTTGTGACATCCATGTTTTTTTTCTCCACTCTGTTCCTCCGACCTTCCACAGGTTTGTCGAGCCTGATCCCAGTCACACTTTAGAGGAGCGGGTGGTGCACTGGTACTTTGCCCAGCTGGATAACAATGGCAGCCATGACATAAATAAGAAGGAACTAAAACCTTTCAAGAGGTACCTGAAGAAAAAAGCCAAACCCAAGAAATGCTCCCGCAAGTTCATCGACTACTGTGACCTGAATAAGGACAGGGCCGTTTCCCTGCAAGAGCTGAAAGGCTGCCTGGGCGTCAGCAAGGAGGGTAAGAGAGGAGGAGGGAGGGTGGGGGAGACTGAGCTGAAGGGAACAGGATGTCTGAGAGTGGGTTGGAGGGTCATGGAGTAAGGTCGTGACCCTGCGATGAACCTAAGACCAGCTGGGGAAAATCTGCATACAGTGACTCCTTCCACAGCTAGTTAGACACGCAACTCTGCTTGTTTGTGACATGATGATAATTTTCCACGTGTTTAAAAGACAAAAATGTATTCCCATGTTACAGTGTCCTAATATATTCAACATGTCACAATTTAAAAAAAAAAACCATCCAGTCAGAGTCATTGAGAGAAAACAATGAAGTGTCTGTGCTTCATGTGACATACAGATGTGTTGGCACTGGAAAGAAGTGCACTGCGCCGCTCACTGATGAATATTTAGACAAGACTGATGTATTTTGCGGATCCTGAGCAGCGTCTGCGCCAGAAAACTGAAACTAGTCATCATGAGTCTACAGACTGGTTCTAATATAGATCATTACTTTCTAAATAAAAAATAACATTTGCGGGGGTAAGACACATCTTTTAGCTATTGTTACAAATCCAAGACGAGCATACACAGCTGTTTATCTACAAATTGTTCAGACAATAGTTACAAGTGTTCAGACTAAGGGCCGACATTGTTATTATTAAATATTACTATTTCACTTTGCTGCTGGAAGTGGTTTCTTTCTCTCTGACCAACCAGTAAGCTCCAGTCCAACCAGTCTGTCCCACTATGACTAAGTAGACACAACAGTGGCTGGCGAAGTGACCATCACTACCACCCACTAGGGGCAAGAAACCAGGTGGTAGAGGAAACATACATCGTAATACTTATGATATGATGTCAGAAATCATTTTTGTCAGGCAGCTGCACCGATTTGTAGGATTTTGTAAGATTGGAAGTAGAATTAACAATAAAACGTCCGCCTCCATTATACTGACGGTGCTTCTTCTCCTTTGCAGGGACCTCAACAACAGGAGGCAGCCAAGGGACAAGGCAAGGGACAAATTTGTTCAGTAAGGCAAACTAATACACCCTCACTAACTGGGCCTCTGCCTTTGAGTGCTGTAGTTAATTATTGCTTACTGTGTTTTCTATTAACTGCACTTTGACAAAATATGTCAGTTTCAGTAGAAGTTGTTAACCTAGTTGGCCAAGCAGCCTTCAGTCCCACTTAGATGCTTCATGTCATATGTGCAGAATAAAATGCGTGAGCTCTCTTTCTCTGAATTTTGTGAAATCTTTGTCGTGACGCCACTTTAATTTGAACGAACAAGTTATCAGCGTAGCAAGTCATAAAGTATAAAAAAAGTTTTTTCGATTTTATATCTTTCTACCTTTTCGTCTGTCACCATCTCCTCATCTTGATTTTGTATTTCAATCCATCAGGATTCTCCCTATTGAGCGATTACTGACGCTGTTGACTAGTCACTAGGTTTGTTCAGTGCCACAACGGACTGAAGTCATGTGTTTACCCTGGCGCTGCCGGGTCTGGAGAACAGTGGCTTAGAGCGGGTGTAACGTCAGTCCTCTTAGACCTTGGCCTCGGGGCCAGGATAAACAGCTCCGGTGTTGGAGGAGCAGAGAAGGAGCCATGGCGAGTTTTTAAATGTTTTTATTGTAGACACCAAATCGCTCACCTTCATGCGTCAGAGCTTGAGTGAAATGGCATGACAGCTTTATATGCTGCCACCAGGGCACATGATTGTTGATGACGTGAGTTATTTTCAAGGGAAAGAGACTCAGAAAGCAGAACAGGTCTGTGAGAGCATATGGGAGAGTTCTGCCTCGACTAAGATAGATGGTCATTGTGTCCAGGTATGCCTAGCTGGTCCTTAATGGCCTGGATCTCCTTAAGTCATGCTGCCTTTGCCAGGCATTCAATCTAGTCATGCTCTGTCGCAGCCTTGGATCGTCACTGGAGTGTTGTTGGACATGTTTAGAATTTACAGTAAGTACATTTAGGAGAAGGATTGTTCACATGTGGGGCTGCGTGGAGCACATCTGTGTGATGCCTTGCACTCTCGACACATTGGCAGGAGCGCAGGAAAACATCTGAATACCTTGTGAGGGTTGTCTATGTTATATGTTACGATGTTATATGTTATATGTTGTATGTTATATAGTATGTTATTTTTGTATTTTGTAAAGTCGGCTAATGCGTAGATGTTGGCTGCCATGTCACAAGAATTTCACTGCTCCGATGACGCTGTCATTGGTGCATGTGACAATAAACTTTGATTTGATGATTTGATTTGAAGTCGTGGGGAGGGTGGCATCCATCCTCTGAACAGACTGGAAAGCTCATTTTGGAGGAGATATGTAACAGAAGCCCAGGGCAAAGGATTCTCTCCATGAACCCTTGTCAGAATGAGGCCACGGCTGAACGGCGTGGTCTGCTGAGTTCGGATGGTTCCAGCATTTTTTCTCCGTGATGACAAAGATAAAAACTGTTTCTCCGTCAACCTTCCTGCCATGAGCTTTGTCATGGTGTTCTTTCAACGAGGCTTAATTCTATTTAGAAAGACGTAAACACGTGTTTGAATAAGTGCAAACACATGGGGATGGTCACGTATGGATTCTAGCATGCACGATAATGCACCAAACATGAGGAAATGTAAACGATTAGAGTCTCTTCACTGGGTTTATCTACAGGAGGCCTCATCATATGTTTTTCAAGTGTTTCACAGTCACACTGACAGGGACTCAGAGCCGTTCTTTTATATACAGGTTGAATAATAATCAACGATATTGGAACAGCGCCCCCTGTGGCCACGGCGTCTGATTATTGCATGATTATATAACTGTTAGATTCTGTTAAACTTTAATAGAGAGTCACAGTTTGACTTCAACTGAGGCTGTTAAATAATTCAGCAAATAAGAAAGCGAGGCTTTTTACAAATTATATATATGACTCAGTAACACTGAGTAGTAGTCATACATATACATATACAGGTCCGTCCAACAATCACTGAGTTTAAGTACTTTGATAAAATATGCTGAATATTCCCGTCATTTAACTTTACTAACTTTACCTGTTCCCCAGATGAGGCATGCTCTGAGAGGAATAAGACCTGTGTGTATTTCATCAGGACTGTTTGTGTCCCGTCTGCTGTTTTATGTCAAACTCCTCTCGTTGTCTCCTTTCCTGCTCCCTCCTCTTCCTCACTCATTTGTCCCGGCTGTGTCCGTCATTAGGTAGGAATGAAAGGAGGGTATTATGAAGCAGGCCTGGCACCAAGGACACTCAGCACCACTCAGATCCAACAGCTTTGACTCTCGACACTTTTGTATCAATGATTGAGACGTCAGGTCGACACACAGAACAGTTGAAGGTAACAGAGGTCAACACAGAGGACGGTGACAGTTAGCTTCACTAGTCTGTGAATGTTGGCCAGGTCCTCTTCACCGAGCTGCCACCATGTAGAGTCACACCACGATTCCCAGCTCCTGAGCCAAGTGTCTTTATCGGCCGGTCCCGGGTGAGGCAAGGTGGTTCACTTCCAGACGGGATCTGCTTTCAGCTTTTTATCCCGAGCGGGGCCAAGGTGTCCGGGGAGAGGCAGGGGAGCTTTGTGTTGCTAATGGCACAGACAGTGTCCTCTGTGACTCGGAGCGGAGGAGGGACCGGACCATTCGCTGCTCTGGAGCCTGGTAATTGCTAAGACGATTCATCAGCACTGCTGTGGCTCCGCTCCTTACAACCGAGACATTTATCTGCTTAACAGCTAAACAGAGGAGCTGTGTGACTTCCAGTAGCCTCTCTCAGCTTCAGCAGGTAGGACAGGGAACTGCTGCTGCCAGGGTTACAGCAGACTAACACAACTTGGAACAAACAGAGGACTACAAGTAGAACGGCACTCAGACACAGAATGTTACATTAAACACAGGCAAGAGGAATTCAAAGGACAGTTTTTACTGCACAATAACTAAATCAAGATCACCCCCCTACAAATACTTATTTTTGATATACAAAATCTGGATCTTTACCCTCAATTCCCCCTGTTCAAAGATATTAGCACCCTACATTTACCAGATTTTCCCATAAAGATCTCTGAATTATTTCTCGAGAATAATCGATCTTGCAATGTTGAATGTTAAAAATACTGGATCTGCCACCGTATCTGGATCCACTACAAAATGTTATGTTTTCTTTGTTGGTCCATATCCCACGATTCCATCAACTTTGCAATAAAATCGGTTGAGCATTCCTTATGTCTTTGATATAGATCTGATCTTTTTTAAATCAACACAGGGAAACAACAGCTGAAATATGATATATGAAATATTGTTAGTTTTGGCATGACATCTAAAGATCTAAACACCACCATGAAATTTGTCATATTTGTTGTGGTCACAAGAGATTGTAATGTCATCCACGCTCAAACCAGAACCTCAACTGGTGCATGAAAAATGTCAAATGGACAAATTACCATCAGGTTTGTTGAACATTCTCAAGTTCCCTGCAGGGAAGTGCTTCCAGTTTCAGACACTCAAGAGGTTTCATTTAATGCCCTCGTCTGTCAAGTCATACTCCAGCCAGATACACAACATGTTTATGAACTACATGCCGAACAGATGTGGCTGTAGCTAGGACTGTTTTTTGAGGATTTTATGTATTTAAAATAATAATGTGAAACCTTTATATACTGCTTTTATTTGAAAACAGTAGTCCCCCGGATCCAGCATAGGTGGCCATAATATTTTATTCTCATCTTTATCCGACACACTTAAAGTAAAAGGTGAAAACGTTCACCGAGAGACGCACTCATGTGGATTTATGGAGTTGTGGAGAGATCGTGATGCTTTAAAGCTGGAACAGAATACTTGACTCCGGCAGTAAACGCTTCGCCCCCGACGACAGAAGCTCTGAGCGAGTGTAGTGAAATCAGCTGGACTTCTATTTCATGGCTAACATAACCAGCACCGACACAGACCGCACCTGCATATCCCCACCCCCATGAGACACACACACACATGCACACACTGACACACACACTGCATGTACACAACCTTGAGACCATGGGACACGCAGACAAAGATACTATGCACATATTCACACAAACGCATTTCAACATGACGAGCATGCACAGATCGGGCTCGTCATGCACTGCAACAAATACAGAGGTTCATACAAAGTCACACACAGACACACACACACTGACACACAGCCTAGACTCTCATTGCACTCAGGAGGACCTCTGCTCCTGTCTCTAATAACCATCTGTAAGCAATCTAAGCAATTCACCCATCTCTCCCTCTCTCGCTCTCCTTCTCCCCCTCTTTCTGCCTCTCTCACCCACTGGTGGATTGGTCAGCAACAATGCAACGCAACACACAACCTCAGAGAGCCGTTGAGTTGTAGCTTTGTTGCGACATAGTGTCGTGCACGTGTGATAATATACACATGAGTCGCTTGGTGGTGTAAAAATTCTCTTTAGTTAGTGACCAGGGACTTTTACCTTTAGCTTCACGTCCATGTAAATATGCATAATGAATGTTACACACATTATTTAATGTGTGTGTGAGTCCATTCAGATCTACTTTTGCTTGCCATTGTGTTGCCATAGAAGAGCCCATTTGTAGCCTGCACACCAAAACTGACAAAGTAAATAACTTTCCTGTTTCTTTCCTCTCCTCTTTCTGTTCCCAGTAGGTCGTCTGGTGTGAGACGAGAAGGATCTAGAAGCTGAGATGAGAGCACAGGGCCCAGAGGGAAGGCATCTGCACGCTTGCTGACAGGAAAAAGAAAGATGGAGCAGAAAAATTATGACGTTCCCGAGTTAAACAAAAAAACAACAGAAAAACAAGAAAAGAAAAATGAAGCAGCGCCAAAATATTTGCACTTTCTCCTCCCGATGTTTGACATTTGTCCTGTTTGTACGTGTTGTTTTCCCCTGAAGTGACTGAAAGTGTCTCGGTAAGAACGATGAATATATTTGTTAAGAGATGAAATGACCGGCTCTCCACTGGAAGTACGTCCATGTTTCCACTAAAATATACAACATCCGTGTCCCCTGATACATATAGAAGCAGGCAGTGGCAGTGCACTACAGAGGAGCACACTCAAAAATCTACTTCGTGATTTGGACCAATTCAAACGAATGTGTCATTTGTATGTGAACATGCAAAATTAAGCAAAAACGCATTCATTAGTGTTAAACTGTGATCAGCCCAGAATTAGCTGAATGAACCCCCCCCCTTGCGCTGTACAGACATTTTTTTAGAAGGATTAACATTTTGTGAACAAAATCTGGCAGTTGATGTGTCTGTTCCTTGTTTACTGAAGACAAGTGTTGGGAAAACGCTAGATGGTAGTTAGTAGTAAGCTAGTTACTTTACTAGCTCACTTTAAAGTATTACTTTTGCATCCAGAAAAAAAAAACTCACAAGTACAAACTGTCGTATGTACTTAGTGGTTTCCTCAGTTTTTACCATGTTGTCTGCACAATATGTTTTTCTACTTGTTTTCAAGGTTTTGTGCTAAAAAAACAACAACAATGAAATAATTACGGCTCAAAGAAATAACCGTTCATGAGTGGCTGGGACATGGAACAAACTAAAATGTCAAATTTCTTTTTTCTCAAAGGTGGTCATTTTAGGTGGTTCCTATCACACTGATGTGGGGTCTGTTTGATTTTACGCAGTTAAACCTGAAAACTCTGAATTCCCCTTTTGCTATTGAATTTTTACGTGTGGTCATTAAAGAGTTCATGAGCTTATACTTGCAACCATTACACCCAGAAAACAACATCTACAAATAACTGGCTCCTTGGTTAATTTTCCAAAACAGAATAGAGTCCAGAGACTTGAGTTTTGAATATCCTTCGTAGTACCGGGAAAAGAAGACGACTGAATCCATGGAAGTAAGATGTTTATATGGGGAGGTATCCCACTAATATCAGCTCAGTTCAGCTGCCATACTCAACTTTATTCCTGTCATTGTTAACAAGATGTGGCGTTTTACAAAAGCCAGCACCTAAAAATAAATATTTGAGTCTGCCCAGTAATATCAAGAGTGCATTTTGTGTATGCAAACACATTCATTGTCTGTCCTCCAACAGTTGATGCGAGTCCCGCTCTGTGAAACAATCACCACTGTGCGTACTTGGAGCTTTGCCACCTTGTGTAAGACAGAGCCCCCCCCCCCCCCCCCCCCCCCCTCCCCACAGGGTGTCCAATTAACAGGAACGTGACTGCGCAGGGAGGAAAAACTTTATGAACATGTTTTGGAATGTGAAAAATAAAATGTATTCCTCACATTTGGGAGCAATTGAGTTTGAAGAAAGGAGAATTGAGAGTGTGCTAATGTGGTCTGAATGCTTGTCTGCTTGTTCTGAGCTCTGAGTCACCGCAGTGGCTGACGGCCGTGAGACACAAACAAAAATGGCTCCTATTGTAAATATGTACAATAACCTTCATTTGTTTGTTTGTTTTACTAAATTGCATTGTGGGGGCATTTTGGTGTTCACTTTCTTCGCTGTTATTCCATTGTAAGATATATACTTTCTGTGTTTACATCATGTCAAACATTAGGGCTACAGTAGCTACTTCACAACATTGAAATGCTTACACCAGACTCTACATTATCAGCTCAGAGCGGAGTTTATTTTATCCGTGGTCAGGTTAATTGACTTTTTATTATTATTATTTGGCTTGTTTTCTGATTCCTGTCGTCACTACACGGTCAAAACACCGTATATAGTATCAGGGTCTTAATCCGCTACGAGCACAAGCCCAGTTGTCTTTAGTTTGGATTGGACAGTTCTGCCAAGACGGAGAAAAGCAACCTGTCTGTCTTAACGGGCTGTGTAGTGTCTCCTGAGAGCCTGTGTCAGACCTGGTTCGAACACTAGACCTGTGTGTGTCTGCTGAAGTGCTTCCAGACGCTGTGAGCGCTGCAGATTATACGCGAGATCTAAAACAACCCGGCAGGCTGGTAATCACTGCTCATCCCGATGGGGAATGGATAGTGAGGGAGGATTATAGAAGACTGTCACTCTGACAGCAAGAAGCCAAGATTGTCTTCCTCCTCATCAGGAGCTTTTTCCACTGCAAAGCCCGACACAGATTGTCAAGACCACTTCAAGATGTTCGGATGATCCTTTTCTCATTCTTAACTGAAGAGATCGTTGAGTTGGAAACCAAAGCACAGGGTTGTGTTGTCTTTGGGTGAAATCAGTCACATGTTAAATATGTGGCCTGAGGTGCTCTGCAGTGAAAACCTAAATACTTGTCCTGACCTATTTGAACTTGTGACACTACAGACACAAAAAAGACAGAACAATAGAACGAACCAGAAACAATGAGACCACCACCTGGGTAGGGTCATGATTTAGGTTTTGAGAATGAAGGGGCCTCAGAAAGAATATTTTTCCACGACTCAAAACTGATCAAAAGTACTTTACAAAATCTTGGTTATTAGGAAACTGGAAGATTATATTTTCTTCTGCTTCTCACAGTTCCACTTGTAGATGTGGAACAGAAATGTCCGCAATCAACAACTAAAGCAACAACCTCCTCAGCGATACAGACATAAATTATATATAGATACAAATCTTCGTATCAGTCGATTTCGATAAATATCAAGAAAAGTGTTGTGATATTTCTTTTAAATCTAAAAACAAAGAAAAGAAAAAGCCCAAAATCTGACACAGGTTTACACCACATCTATTTAAATAGTGAGCAGAGGGAAGTGATAAGAGATGGGCTGGAAGAACTCAATACTGAGCCCTACCGGTGAAGGTAGTTCACTGCAGGTTTCACAGGTGTACACACACACACACACACACACACACACACACACGCACACTAAACACCATCTGCCAAACCCATCAATTTTCATGAACTTACAATAAATATTTTTAAAGCAATGTGTTGTAATACATTTTAATTTTTTGGGGGAAGGGGAATCCTTTCTGATGAACTCTGCAAGAAAAATACATAGATCTGGTTATTGAAGATTAAAAATGATTAAGAGTAGACTATCTGGTTGCAATTTAAATAGGTGAGGTTAATTTCCCGCCCATTTGAGAACCTCTCTACCAACATGGACTCCGTTCGGCCTGTAGATCTTTGAGCAGCGATCTGATTTAGTGATGAGACTTCAAAGGTGCGGATGTTGTCAGTGCGTGATGGGAGGAGGAGGAGGAGGAGGAGGAGGAGGAGGAGGAAGAGGGCTCCGGGCTGAGATAGCCAGTGGGGGTGGTAGTGTGGGGAGCGAGCCTTGTATCACAGATGAAACTGGAGCCCAGAGGCAGCTGCAGTACATCTGTCTTGTACTGACAAATGTGGCTTTTGACTTCCAGTGTGAAGTTCAAAAGAGTTTTATAATGACGCAGCTGCTTAGGGATGTATGTGCATGTGTGTGTGGTTTAGAGAGAGCGTTCACATGTATGTGTGTTGGTGTGTGTGTGCATTTTCTCCTTTGTTGAAGTCGGGGGTGGAGGGTAGGCGGGTTTCATTGGTGGACAGAAGAATTTGGGGTTTTGAAGGTGACGTGTGGGCAGTGCAGGTGCTGCATGATGTTGTATAAGGAGATTTATAACTTTTTATTTAACACTCAGAGGAGGGTCATTGGTCATTTTTCTGTGCTACCCCCCTAATATGAAAATAAATAAACTTTCACGCAATTTTACACACACATTTTTACTCCAGCATGTCTAATATTGTAAAATCCAGAGTTTAAAACAGTTTGTCTAACCTATTCTTCCTGTTTATACCACACTGTACAACCATTGATCAAAAGGCAAAACTTGAGGTTAGTGGTGAAACAATAATTGAATTGACAAGACAACAAAGCTTAGACTTAGGTTTAGGGTTTGACTAAGTTTATTAGTTTGAATACGTCCCTGTGGAATTTGGTTACTTTCTTCAAAAGACTCAAACATGAATAATTTAAAGATACAAGTGTAATCGACAGTTAAGTCATTAAGGAAGTTTTTTGGAAAAGTAGTTGGATCAATCTTGACTAACGATCTTATGGCTTTTTCAAACACCGACATATTAACAAACAGCAAACAGTGATCATGTGGGTCAGTGTGAGACGCAGGTCGATGTCGGGGATTCGCCAACAACACAAATTCTGTTTTTTTTCCTTTCGCTTCATGTGCATTGAAACACTTAGAACCACATCAAACACCATTACAGGTAATTAGAGAGGACCATTAGTTTGTGTGATAGCTTAACATTAGCGGTGGGGGGATGATTGTGTACACTGTTCGGCAGCACCTGGGTCGGGGGGGGGGCTTTGCCTTCCAGGAGGCCAGGGCTCAGAAGGTCAAAGGTCAGGTTCCACACAGGCGTGTCCACATGCTAATTAAGAACTCAACTGCAAGAACACAGCTTGCTTGTGGACAACGCCTTTTACCCCCAGATGAAAACTATTATTCCTTGTTTGGAGATCATCATGTTTGTGCTTGTAGGTTCATCTCAGGAGCTTAACAGATTTGATTTAGGTCCTGTGACATTTAAGTTGTTTCCATTACATCTATATCAAATCTCTCAGCCAAGGCCCAACACTAGATCTGGAATGTTAACAGACACAAATGCAGACGAACACACAATCTCCTTGGTGGAGGCCGCAGGAGTCAATTCCAGTTTGCTGAAACTTTTGGTTTTTATAAAATACAAATAAAGCAGGATTTATTTCTCATTTACTTTATACTACAGAGATTCAGTTTTATTATGAGGGATTCAGAAGCGCACTGTTCTATGTTCTCCAAAGTCTGACAGTAAATTACAAAAACATGGTAAACAAAGAAATATCATTGTTCTCAACCCTCAAAGGATAAACATGGACGGATGAAGGATGGATATTTTTGAAGTATTAACCTTTAGGGAACGTCTTTTGTTCTCTCCCTTCAACACAAGTATTTTATATATATATATATATATATATATATAAGTCAGAGCAGCATATTTAGTTAATTTAAAATAATGTGCTTTAATAAATAATGACTTCCAGGCCTCTTGGACCAATTATTTCTACACATTTTATTAGGTTTTATGATGAGAATATTTTAATGCACAAATTGTGTTGTTTGTGGTGAGGTTATGGAATATTTCCTCACCAATGATTAGGTTCATCTGTCTCCTCAGTGCTTCAGCAGCAAAAAGCTGTTACTGCCCATTTGGCTTTGGTAAGGAGGCAGGTGTGTGTGTGTTTGTGTGTGTGTGTGTGTCTGTGTGTGCGCACGTGTGTGTGTGTAACATCATGATTTTATCTTTCCGTCACTTATAACCTGTATATTTTACAAGTGGATGTTTCCTCATGTGCGCACATACAGATAAGATGTTTTTACACATTCACACATGTCCACAAAATACAAACATACACATGTAGAAGTCGTTTCATGAGACTGGTTTATATTAATCTCCACTGATCCACGTGAAGCCGAGTTCAAAGAAAGACGACACAAGCCAGTGAAGTTGTGCAATTCATCAGCATTTAAACACTAAAACTGGCCTAATGAGAATTAGGATTTTTAAGAACTTTATGACTTCATCGGAAATAAAATAATAGCTGCAAACGATTAATGGATACAGCTCTTTATATTCAGTGATCACACAAACACAAAACATCTACAGGGCCACGCACAAATTCACACACACAACTAGGGTTGCAAAGGGGTGGCAACTTTCCGGTAAATTTCCGGAAACTTTCCGGACACTTTCCATGGGAAAATTGAGCTCGGGAATTTTGGGAATTTTGAAAATAAATAAATACGCCAACTAAACGCTGAGCAATAAAAACATCATTCAAAACTCTATTTTAAAGATGTATGGAATGCAGCACATTCTGCAATTTGAATTTCAACCCTGCACTGTGCATTTCTCCATCACATGCACAGATAATTCCCAGCATCCTGCACACTGCAGCAGGGCTATTGAGGCCTGCTGTAGTGTGCAGGACTAGTCAGGTAAGTTTCAATGATATTACTGGGGAAAATATATTAACATGCTGATTCAGGATTGTTCATCTCTTCATCTAGCCTATTTCTATTCATTTATCCATCAATTGTAAAATATTTTTAAAGACGATTCATCTTCATCTATTCATCATCATATAATCAAGTGCCCAAAGTTTCCTCAGGGCTCAAATCACCCTTTGACAAAACAAAATGTTTTTATATTTCTGTCTGTATATGACAAGGTAAATACAGTTAGTATAAATTACCCACACAATTTCAAGTATATTCCCCTTAATTCCCATGGAAAGTTTCCAACTTTGAATATTCCCGGAATTTTGTAACCCTACACACAACACATTAATGCACAAATATAAACACACCATAATGAACCAGAATAACCTGGTTATAAGATGGCTTCCATATTTAAATGCAGTGATCATTTTATCCTGATTTTAGAAGCTGATTCTTCCAGAGCTTATATACACACAGCCTTTGTCGACCAACACCCACACAAGGAGGAGGAGGAGGAGGAGGAGGAGGAGGAGGAGGAGGAAGAGGACAGGGTAATTCTGGTGCTGTCTGTTAAATCCTTGACCCCTTTAAATTGTCACAGCATTGTGAGATGGGTCGTCTTTTTGTATGTATGCCAATATAATAGCAACGTATACAACTATGCCATTGTAACAAGGAGGTTTCTCAATGTTGACTTTGTCCATAATTTACAAAGAGGTGAAAGATTCAAAGCTACAAACTATGTTTCATTATGAAGTTCCTAGAAAGACAATTGAAGATATGAGGCAGCCATCGTCACATGATCATCATCGCAGCACATGGAACAGGTCACACACACACACACACACACACACACACACACACACACACACACACACACACACACACACACACACACACACACACACACACACACACACACACACACACAGACACACGTCACTGGTTCCTCAGTCAGTGAGAACTCAGGACGTCCATCAGCTGATCCATGAGAAGCAGAGGAGGCCTGCAGCTGCAATTCTGTCGAGCCTGCCCAACATTCACCAGCTAGGTGTGACTTCATCATTGTGTGTGGGTGATCGTGCATGTGCATGTCCATGTGTGCGTATACATGTGTGTGTGTGTGTGTGGGTGTGTGTGTACGTAGGTTGCAGTGGTGGTGTCTGCATGTTCAGTCAGGAAAATGTACCCAGTCAAACTGTTGTTGGAAATACACGGACGAAGATCAACGTGTGACGCTCAGGAACCGGTGAGAACATTTCAAAACCTGCATGCAGGTGTTATTATATATATAAACTATGAATACAAGATTTACTGAGGCTGGAATGTTTCACATATCTTTTTGTATGTGTAAGAATAATGCACTGATGAAAACAGGCACTTTTGGAGGGAAGATCTCCTGTTAATTCATATTTTTTAATTGAATTTAATTTAAAATTTGTGATTTCACTTTACAACGACAATTGTTGTTGATTATTGTTGCATTATTTTGAATGCCACCTCTTGAATTGATATTGAAAGTGCAGCACAGTCAGGTTGACGTAAAGATCAAACATAGACAGAATATATACATGTGTATTTATATGGACTGAATTTAGTTTAGACATATTGATGAATGAACACAACACGGGAAAAAAAAATTAAATAACGGGAAAAGAAGTGTTTATAACATTTTTTTTATCATTTGTATTTTAATTTCATTACATATAGCTGTCTTTTGTTGTTGTACCTTTTACTTTGTAAAGCACTTTGGTCAAGTTGTTTTAAATGTGCCATATAAATAAAACTGACATTGACAAATCTATAAAATATCAAATTTGTGTAGGAAATCTGTTATATTATCACATGTGTATTATCTGCGTGACAAAAACTTTGTGCCGGTTTCTAATTCTGGCTTCATTTGTTTGTTTGTTTTCACAGCAGAGGAAGGTATAAGAAAGTAAATGCACCTAAACCCCGAGGGAGTGACGCTGCGGTCTCACTGAAACAAATGGCGTGTCAGGAGGTTTGTTGGTTTTAGCCACTTTTCAACACGGTCTGTCAGAAAGAACATTAACACTGACTTGTGCTAATTAAAATTCTGAACATGTGGAGAGTGTGTGAAAATACTGTGGTTCCTGTCACCATTGACCTTTACAAATAATCATGTGGTCGCTTATGAGTGTAACGTTTTTTTGCTAGCTACTGTTTATTTAACTTTGTGTGGTTGTATTTTTGCTGCACATAAAAAGGTGGGAAAAGTAAAAATCGAACTACTGAGCATTTAAAAGAGTTTTAAATAAGTGTCACTCACCCCCCACGTGGTGTGTGCACAGGGCCGTCTGACCGCGACGCTCCTGACCTCCATCTTGGCGGCGGTGCTGGGCTCCCTGCAGATCGGATACCACACGGGCAACATCAACGCTCCAGCCAAGGTGAATTTTTATTTGCTTGGTATTTCACTTTTATTTGAATTAGGCCTTAAAACAAACCTGAAGATTTTCTACATTTTTCAAAAAACTTTAACAAGCCCCCCTCAAAGATCTGAGCTTTTTGATTCCTGGAGGAATCCAATTATTTTCAAAAAAACCTGATGTGGTATAGATTTTTAAATAAAGGTCTGACTACAAGCTTGATTACAATGATTTTATTAATCATATATTTGTTTGCAATGGTTGTTTAGATCATTGAAGAGTTCTTCAATCACACCTGGAGAGCCAGACACAACCAGACGATTTCCGACCACAGCCTGACTCTGCTCTGGTCCCTCTCAGTCAGCATTAAGGACTTCGGAGCCTTGCTTGGTTCCCTGGGAGTCAAATTTCTGGCAGATTCCTATGGAAGGTAAGAAAGACGGAAACCTTTACTCATGCTTCCCATAATTAACATTATCTTTTCATTTCTCCCTTCATCCCCTTCAGGCGTAACTCCATCCTAATAGTGAACGCTCTGTCCGTGGTGGGAACGTGTCTGATGTGCGCATCCAAAGCCAGCGAGTCGTTTGAAGTCCTCATCCTGGGACGCTTAGTGTTCGGCCTGTTCTGCGGCCTCGTGATGAGTCTCAATCCCCTGTACATCCAGGAAGTGTCCCCCACCAACCTCAGGGGGGCCTTCGCTACTCTCAACCAAGTGTCCTTTGCCTTGGGAATCCTCGTGGGAATGGTGAGGAGGGAGCTGGAAGTCTTTCGTATCGAGTCAACGGGTTGAGTGTGTGATAAAGTGAAGGATTAGTCAAAAAACAGCCATTTGTAGGGATTCAGCAGTTACGTCAGTTATGTGTTATCATATTAAAGGCTCTACAAGATTGTGACTGTTATGGTTCAAATGTAAATATGTGGATATAAAGTGAAAGAGTGGGACAATCCTGTTTGTTGCAGGTGGCTGGTCTGGAGACAGTGCTGGGTACAGAGCACCACTGGGCCATGATGCTGTCCCTGTCTCTTGTACCCGCGCTGGCACAGTACCTGGTGCTTCCTTTCTGCCCCGAGAGCCCTCGATACCTGCTCTTCAACCGCGGAGAGGAGAGCAAGGCCGAGGCTGGTGGGTACCGCTGTCTCTGGAGTTTTATGAAACTCAGGTTTATTACCGGCTTTTAGATTTGTGGCTGACTTCCAGGAATCCAAACATCAGAATGCTTTTAAAGGGGACATAACTTGCTTTTACATAACCCTCCTTTCCTAGAAAGTACAGAACAGGTTCTTGTGAATTTAAAAGAACACACTGCTCCTGAATCTCCTGAAACCCCTCGTCAGTAGTCTGATCTCTGCATTCTTCTTCACACCCTGACCCTGCAGCTCTGCTGAGGCTGAGAGGCAGCACGGAGAAGGTGTCTGCTGAGCTGGAGGAGATGAAGGAAGAGGCCGCTCACACTCAAACAGGTGTCACCATCCATGAGTTCTTCAAGAAGCGCAGATACAAGCAGCCAATCATCATCGTCCTCTTCGTCAACTTGGGCAGCCAACTGTCCGGATTCAACGCGGTGAGTCCTATGGCGTATAATTTGTTTTTTTTTGTGTTAAGTTTTAACAAAGGCGAAAGGTCTTACTGGTTAAAAGCTTTTTCAAGGATTTGATAGATGAGACTTTCATAAATGTGAACTGGTTTTAACAAATGATACTGTGGCCTTTGTGAATGTAAAACAAATATTCTCAAGGTGAAGCTCCGGCTTCTGCATGACTTGCTGACTGAGATGAATATTTAGCTGCCGCTCTGTGATATTTCCTCAATAAATAATTCAGCCTCAGCCCTTCTCCCCAGCTACCACTCTGATTCTGGGGCAGTGGGTCACATACCCCCATTCCTAAAAAACACAAAGTTTCCCCAGTAACTCTCTAACCTAAAGTGCACTTCTGTTCTATTCTTCAAGATCATCAATTACTCCACCAGAATGTTCCAGGCCAACTTTGACCAGGCTAAATACCTGACTCTGGGCGTAGGGGCAGTCAATGTGACCTTCACCTTGGTTGCAGTAAGTACAACATCTGCTGATCATAGTAACATTATGATTTACATCTGTTATAACATGGCTGCTCAGCATTAACTCAATAATCTGGTTGATTAACTGTAAATAAACCAAAAGTTGATTCACATTTTGTTGATTTTCAAGCTGCACTAAAGTCTTGGACTAAAGATGAAGTGGTGTCAGCGTTTCCTGGTGAATGGTTTTACAGCTTGAACCACGACAGGATAATGTTGCATTTTGATTCAAAAAGCTGGATGAGCGAAGTCACCACTGTGTTATTCTTTCCCCTCCAGTTCTTCCTGATGGAAAAGGCAGGGAGGAGGAGGCTGCTGCTGACTGGTTTCATCTCCATTGCTGTGTGCAACTTACTCATGACCATAGTTGATTCTGTCCTGGTAAGATCATATCATTTAGGAAAAAGGTTATTTTCTAATACTGGATATGCAGGATGGCAAATTTGAACACTTGCCAGAATGGTTAAAGGGGTTTAAATATAGACTGTGGTACCTTTTTGAGTACTATGATGTAATAATTAATAACTTTCAAGGAATATACAAGGCCTTTCAAAACAGTACATTTGAAGAATGTCCTGTCAAGATATAATACGCGTCTAACTTTACAGTAACTTTTCTTCCACCGTCCAGTACCTGGCCCCACAGCTGCGGAGCCTGCTGGTCCTGCTGGTTTTCTGCCTGATTTCAGCCTATGAGCTGGGCCCTGGTCCCATCTCCTGGTTCATCGCTGCCGAGCTGTTCGACCAGCCGGCCCGACCCATCGCCATGGCCTTCACCAGCATGCTCAACTGGGGCGGGAAGTTTGTTCTGGCACTTCTCTTTCCTCCATTACTGGTAGGTTTATACTGTATGACTGAGCAAAACGTCAGGGGAAACTTTACAGGGGATTTCTTGTTTGCTTTTACTGTTTAATCGGTTGCTGACAGAGCCCAGCAGGGGTAATCACCACGTGTACCAGCAGAGGGCACTGTTGTGTAGTCAAAGTCAAGGTGTTTCTTTAAGATTGCATTATTATAGCATAAAACTATTCTGTTAAATAAAGGTCAAATAACTCGATCATGAAAAAATATTTGCCTGTCCCTCTCATAAACAGAAAATCTGTGGGGAGTTCGTCTACCTGCTCTTCATGACCATGGCTCTGGTCGCCTTCGTCTTCACGTGGTTTCGCCTCCCGGAGACAAAAGGACGCACATTTGACGACATTGCAGAGGAGTTCAGAGGAGCGGAGGAAATTCCTTTGCACAACAAGATTGGATTCAACACTTTCAACTGACGGACCGGTTCTAAATCTGGTCATGGTCACACTGTTAAAGGGTCAGCTCACCCAATTCTTGCCAAAAATGCTTTTACCAAATCTTATTGGTAATAAACCAAATCGTTTTTTGTTTTAATTTGTGTAGGTTTCGAATTTTGTCTATGCTGCCATTTCTGTTCAGTAGTATCAAGTAAAAAAAATCGTACAATAAAAAGTTGAACTGTTTCTCGAACGACAACAAAAAACAAACTCTCTTCAGTAATTTTGGTGAACTGCAGTCCCATGGCAGAAGACAAACTGTGGTTACACCAGGAGGGAACCATTGAGTCACGAGAGAAGGTTGTGTGTGTCCTGATTTCTTCACAGGCAAACAGCAGCAGACTGTCCAGTATATACTACTATACGACTAAAATTGGATTTGTTCTCTCTGTAGTATATTGATTGGCCGAAGGTTTTGGACACAAAGAGAGTTAAGCCACACAGACCTCAACATCATGTCATGAAGAATGTTTTTGGAGTTCCTGTTCCTGCTGGATTGTCATTTTTGTAAATAAATATGTTAAGTCAAGTGGGTCAAGGTCTCAAATGAATTTTATCACACTAAATATTACCAATAAGATAATATTGTTTGTGTGTTTTACTGTGCTAAACCTAACAGTGATTGAATCTGATCACTCCTGATTCTAAATCCCACAGCGTACGTAGGAGAAGCTAACGTCTGTTCCCGATTCCCCCTCGAACCAGTCGCACCGATGAAAAGTCTCATGTTCCTGCAGCACAGACAGGGCAGCATGGACGTTCATTATTAGCCTGTGAAATCTCACATATCTCTGAACTGTGTACACTCATAAAGCGTCTGTGAAAGCCAACCACAGCTATGTGAATGAATATTGCAGTCAATGTATTCCACAGTGATGTGCGGAAACCCCCTGAAGAGGACCAGAGGGAAGAATTTAAATTTAAATTACTGCACTTGTTCAGTCAAAGTCAGCTTCTAATAACTTCTTTTTAATACTTATGTAGGAAAACAGTGCCATCTAGTGGACTTGACCGTGCGGGAGATGTAAATCAAACTGAACAAATTCTGATGAACAACAAAATACGTTTCTGATAAAATGCGAGTTAGTAAATCCTCGATGAGAGAATTGGTTGAGTACAGACTTAAATATGATAAATAAAATCTTCATATCAAAGCAAACAGGGAGCCAATGCAACAAGTCAAGTGTTTCTGTCGTGTGATCACATTTTCTTTAACCACGTTAAGATTTATAACAGCAGCAGAAACACGCCCACCTTCACCTCTTCAAGTGTGTGTCTCCACTCACATTTGAGGCTCTGACCTTCAGAACATGGACGTGATCAATCAGGATGTCACCTTATGTTTCATTCTGTTTTGTATGACAGGTAAAGTAGAGGAGATGGATATCAATGCACAGTCGTCTGCTACTAGCTGTTATTTCAGGGATGACAGGTGAAATTGACAATTGTTACATTAAAATTTACTGTTTAACACACAGATCTAACTGGTGCGAGTGATGTCACGCAGACCTCCTCAATGTGGGAGAAAAGGGGCGACAATGCAACAATACACTGCAGCCACACCAAGGGCAATGAATACTACCAGATGTACTGGTACAAGCAGCTGTCGGGAGAAACTATGAAACACATCGCATCAGCAGTATTTGGCAGCTATTGCGACTACGGAGATTCCAGCCGAGACAAATTCTCAGTCGAAAAACCAGTTGCTCATCGTGGGACACTGACGGTGAAGCATGTAGAGCCAGCGGATAAAGGCTTGTATTTCTGTGCTGTGAGTCGACACAGTGGCACAGACACACCTGACAGTTGAACAAAAACTACAGTGCACAGTTTTCATATGATCACGTGAACCAATCATCTGGATTACTGTGAGGGACCTCAAACACCAAACACACACAGGCACTGCCACGTTTCTCTTTTATTGGTCACGTCAAGTTTAATGCCGAGTTATTAATTTGCAAGACTGCAGAAAAGAAGTCTGTGTCACAGTAAAGATGTGTTGTAATGGCATGCTCAGGTTTTGAGGTCTTTTTTTCTTAGGCATCATAGTGCCTAAGAAAGTTAGTTTGTTGATTAAAGCACATAGGCAGAATAAACCAATGTTATTAGAGACAAAAGCTGGAGAGAGCCGCTTAAAATCATCATTTTTTTTTTTACACCAGCAGGGGGGGGACACAAACCTTAACAAAGACCTACTTATTCATTACAATATAACACCCCCCTCCTTCCCCGCCCAGGCTGCCACCACCCTCTTTAACCGTGATACTGAAGCACTCTCATACCCGATAGCTGAATCAACAGAACCTGAACGGAAAACGTCTCAAACATGTTCTTCATGGTCTTCATATTTTGTTGTCTTCATTTGCCAGGAAACAAGGGTAAGAAACAACAACATGAGTAAGACAAGATCAAAGTTGATGATGATTTCTGAATTTTTTAATTTCTCCTGCCCCCCCCCCCCCCCCCCCCCCCCACACAGGGGCCTATGACACCAAAAATGTTGTCCAAAAGCCTCCTTCCATTTTTAAAAGAACTGGTGAATCTGTTGACAGTGAGATCAACTGCTCACACGACATAAAGGACTTAGATATCATCCTCTGGTACAAACAAGTCCAACACGATATGGAGTACCTGGGATATCTGAATCGGAATATGGCATTGCTGGAGAACGACCTACCAGGACAAATCAGCTTTGATGGAGATGGCAAAAAATACTCTGACCTCACGGTTTCCAATCTTTCAATAAGCGACAGTGGCGTGTATTTCTGCGCAGTCAGACAACACAGTGCTACAAAGTGCCCTCAAGTCAACACAAAAACCTTAGAGTCAACCCCAGACAAACAGGATGTTCAGGAGCCCAAACACCTGGCGTCAAGCCTCCAGCTCCACTGAAGATATGATCAACTTCCCTGTCACAGTTTTAACCTATTCTGACACAACACTGTTTGTTGTAGTTGAAATAAAGTTTGTTTTAAAATCTAACTCAAAGATGCCCCCCGAAGTCTGAGCTGATCAATTGTAGACAAAGGCGTGTTTATACCCTCCACATAGTTATAGAACAGTCAAACTCAATTGCACATAATCATTGTACCATAAAGCATTCCACTGAAAGCCTGATCATCACAAGTTAAACACTTGCTGAAAAGAAAATGATTGAAATACAGAGACTTCAGTTTTAAAAACCTACTGTACGCTCCTAACAATGCTAACATCACAGATATTGACATTGCAGCTTTCCAGGTCAAAGCACTGACACCTCCCCTGTTTCTTAACAGTGATGAAACGGTGAAACACTGATCTGCTCTCGTTCACAGAAGCCTAATTGTCAGGAGCAGGGTGGGGGGCTGATGAAAGAGTCTCCATTCTGAATGCATTAAATATGATCTTCACTGTCTTCATTGTTTGTTTCCTTCACGTCCCAGGGATCAAGGGTGAGTTTTATAAGCAGAGGACGATAATAATAATAATAATTTTAGCACTTAAAATCTCTTCTGCCACAGGCGCCTTTGACACCAAACGTATCGTCCAAACACCTCTTTCCATCATTAAGAGAACTGGTGAATCTGTGGACAGTGACTGCTCACACGACACAGACAACTTTGAGAACATTCTCTGGTTCAAACAGGAGCAAGACAAAGCTCCAGAGTACCTGGGACATCTCAATCTAAACTTCCTGTACGTCGAGGCTGGCGTGCGAGGAAAAATCAGCCTTAAAGGAGATGTATGTAAACATTCCAACCTCACTGTTTCTAATCTTTCATTGAGCGACAGTGGTGTGTATTTCTGTGCAGCCAGACGCCACAGTGCTGCAGAGTCTTCCCAAGTCCACACAAAAACCTCAGAGTCAACCCCAGACAAACAGCATGTTCAGGCAGCTGAACACCTGCAGTGAAGCCTCCAGCTAAACTGAAGATCTTATAAACTGATGTTTCATTTGGACCTTTTCTGGGGTCATCACGTCACAAAAGTTGAACAACATTTTGTCATAACAGGCTATGGCTGTGCTGAACATAACGTCTGAGTTGATAAAAGCCAGACTTGGATTGAGTCACTAGTTGTTATGTTTTTACTTGAGTACTACAGGCAATGCCTTCTATTTTTTAAGATCAACATAGAAAAAATAACTGGACATGAAATCTGTCCTCCCCAGCCTGATCTGTACCGCACCAATTAACAAGTCACAATCCCCCATGATGTAAACCATTCGTTTGTTAACTTATTTCTTGAAACCACCATTTTAGTTTTCCTTTTGAAACCAGAAGCATTCATACAGGAGCACGACTTGGAGCCTACACCTGCCATTGAATGAGAGTTGCTGTTGTTCATATGGTTTCCAGGCCCCATTGCATACAATGTTTTTTCATCTATTGACTCTAAGTGGGACCATCATGATATAATGAGGAAGACTTGGAACCTGCGATTGAGACTGTAAACGCCTTAGGAAAATGGTCTATGCCAGTTTAACCACCATGAAAAACACAGACAGCTTTAAATGTGGTGTCACTCCCACCTTCAACTCTTCATGACGCTGTAACAAACGAGGACTCAAACACTTTCTGACTGACATGGATATTACCACCATCAAACAAGACCTTCTCATATTATGTGTCCTTTTTCTGTGGACTTCAGGTAATAAACAATACAAATAGACCAGTTAATATTAAAACTTTACATCAAATTACTCATGTTCGTATTATAGTAGATCTTTCCTTTTTTGTGTGTTGATAACTTGACGGTAATTACACACAGGTCTGTCTGATGGTAACGGTGTCAACCAATCACCCGTACTGTGGAAAGACACGGGTGAAGATGCAACAATAAACTGCAGCCACACCAAGGGTTCCACCTTTTTCCAGATGTACTGGTACAGGCAGCTCCCGGGAGAGACGCTGAAGCAAATACTGTTTATATCTTCAAACACAAACCGTAAATATGAACCTGGATTCACTGAAGAGAAGTTCTCCTCCACCAAGCCTAATGCACTCAGTGGGACATTGACAGTAAAGAATCTGGTGCCAGAAGACAAAGGCTTGTATTTCTGTGCAGTCAGTGAACACAGTGACACACACTCACAGGGTAGATTAACAAAAACCCCAGTGCAATGCCGGCACTCCTCCATCCTTCTCTCTCACATGCTGTAGGGGGACCTCCAGCATCATAAATACTCCCAGTTGCTTTTTGATTTCCTGCCAGACTTTTGAATACAGCTGCAGAATCAAACGTCACAAACTGCAGCGACACTCCCATCAACAACTCTTCAGATCTCTGCAACTAACCTGACAGTTACACAGACTTGATCCAAAATGGTCGCCTCAGCTCTTTGTTAATGTTTTGAAGAAAGGTGACTTTCAATAAGAGGTTGTTGTTTTACAGAGTTCACCTGTTGCTTTGGTGATGACAGAGTTTTAGAGTCGTCTGCTTTAGCATTTCCATCAACTGTTATACACAGGTTTCACCGCTGGAAGAGACGTCACATAAAACTCTACGCTATGGAAAAGACAAATTTAAAAGTGAGACAAGACACTGCAGCCACGCCAAGGGGGTCAATGAGTAGCAGATGCACAGATTCTTTCATTATTACATTTAAAAGAGGCATTGCCATTTTGTTATGAAATAAGTAAATCTTTTTTTGGTTGGTGTAGAACCTCAGTTCCCAAACTGGGGTACAGGTACCCCAAGGGGTACGCGAAGTGGTTCAGGGGGTACGTGGGGAGAACATTTTATCTGCGTTTTCAAAGTGAAAAAGCCCATTACATTTTCAAACTGAGCTATAAATAATCGTGCAATATTAAATAGTCTGAATAGCCAACTCGCATTGCCAAAAATACCCATATTCAGCAAAATAATTACACTGCCAAAAAAAGTTACAGGTAGGTTAGTGACCGTTAGTCAAAACTAGGGATGGGCATAATTAATCGACAATCGATTAATTGATCCTTAAGAATTTCGTAGATGACATTATTTTGTCGTCTACGATTATTATAAGTCCTGAAATCCCTGACAATTTCAAAGTTTCAAGTGTTATAGACTGTATACGTGCGTCGGGGGGGTACGTAGCTGGAGATTGAATGTCTGAAGGGGTACGAGACTGTAAAAAGTTTGGGAACCACTGGTGTAGAACATTGTTAAACTCCATCTTTGTCCCCATTTTATTTCCATCGACCATTCAACACATCCACTCCGAATTATAGCAGGAAAGCAAGAGTGCTGGAAAAGCTCTTATTATGAAAGTTAATTCTTGACTATTGAAACAATGGTTTGACAAAATAAGGGTTTAGGGCCACTTAGTGGACCCCTTAGTACACAGCACAGCACAGCAGTCATACGAGGTGGTACAGGAAGAGGATGGTGTGTGTGCGGGTTACCAGGAAACAGAGGTGTGACTTAAGAAGAACAGCATATGCAGCCATGAAAACACACCACAGATGATCGTTCCTAAAGTCAGCCATGAAAGACAACAAGATGATCACACTCTTCTTCATGACCTTTAATATCGTACTGGTCTCAGGTAATGAAATAATGTTCAGAGATAATCTCAAACTAGTGTGTTCCTTAATGTTTAATCTCAAAGGAATGGGAAAAAAACACTCAGGAAATACTAAATGATTGTCCTGTTCATTTACTAGATTCTGCTTATAGGTAAAATAAACAGAATTATTAAAGAAATCTTTATTTATGTCTGTATTTACTATGTAATCTTGCCGGTGCACTGCCAGTGACAATTTTTATCTGTTTTTGAAAGTGTTCAGGCTCATATTGTAGTTAAATAATTCATTTATCTTTTTTCCACAGGTTCCTCTCTCAGTGACAAAGTCCAGCAGCTTCCAGCTCACATTTACAAGACACCAACAGAAACAGCAAAAATCTACTGTTCACACAGTATTGACAGCTATGATCAAATCCTCTGGTACAAGCAGATAAATAACAGAGAGCTTCAGCTCCTAGGATACATGTATGCAAACATTCAAAACCTTGAGCCTGGATCTGGTGTGCAAATGGACGGGAACGCGAATAGAGATCAGAATGTCACATTAACAATTGAAGGACTGAACCTGAACAGCAGTGCAGTGTATTTCTGTGCTGCTCGTTTACACAGTGAAACACATCATCTGCTCCTCTGTACAAAAACCTGCACATGAGGTTCTTTCATCAGCTCCCAGCCCCTTACACACACACCCTCCTCTCATTAGGGGGCAGTATTTGTACTTGCTGTTACTCCGAAATGTGGTGAGAGTTGATATGACATTTATGAAGTTGAGAGAAGAGGGAGTTGACTCATACAGGAGGTGTAACTGCTGATGGACTGAAGAAACCACAATGATCCACTGAAACAAGGCTTAACCCAGGGGTGTCCAAACTACGGCCCGCGGGCCATCTGCGGCCCGCCATCCATTTTAAATTGGCCCGCCTCAATAAAATTAAAATTAGAAAAAAGAAAAAAATTATATATTTTTTTTTTTTTTTTTTTTAAACTAGCAATTTAGTAGCACTTAAATGGAACTTACTTATAGCACTTTGTACTCTTGCTCTATTCTTGAAGCAATTGTACTTTCTTGATTCTTGTTGTTCTGGGTTTGTACCCTCGGGTAGGGGAGAGCGGGGTAATGTGAGACATTTTTGACATTTGCTCCCCTTTAGGCGAGCTAAAATTATTTATCAGTAAAACTTACAAATTTCCCATTAATTCAGGATATTTCCTAGCAATGGAAATGATCAGAATGTCTTCAGGACAAAGGGAAGTGAAAATATGATTGTTTTAAAAAAAAGTGGTGTTGTGTCTCAATCTACCCCAGCTTAGGGGTAAAGTGAGACAGACCAGAGAAATCAAGGGGATAAGGTGATCCACTTACTTTTTCCACTTTAAAACTACCATAACAACACATGTTGTAATAGTTAAATTAAGCACATTTATGATTATTATGATTCATGTGATCTCTTGCACACCCTAGCTTACCTGCACATTGTTTCTCTGTCAAACTACCCGATGTCTCACATTAACTCGCTCTCCCCTACCCTTGAATGCACTGATTGTAAATTGCTTTGGATAAAAGCAACAGCGAAATGAATTGTAATGTAATGAACTAAGGCCCACTGTATTTTACTTCTCAGTTTGACCTGCCAGCTGTCCCTCAGAACGCCGCTAAGTGATTGAGGCGCACTGTCAACAGTCCGCTCGGGGGCAGGGGGGCATGGCGACGTTAGTGGCCCAGTACTTCGAATTTTTTTCTGTATGTGGCCCTCGGGATAAAAAGTTTGGACACCCCTGGTTTAACCAAACAGCCAGAGAACACAAAATGATTTTCCTGTTTTATTTTATCTTCAGCTTGACTTTCAACAATATTTTGGTTTTAGGTAACAACAAAGTTAATTTGAGAACTTGTATTTTATTTTAACCACAGTTATTTCTGTTAGATTTTGTGAAGTTTTATGTTCCTCAGTTTTTAAATTCATCAAGTGTTTGTATTTTGTCTGATCTTTTTTGATCGTTCTTACACAGGTTCCTCTCTCAGTCACAAAGTCCAGCAGCGTCCAGCTTACATTTACAAGAAACCAGTAGAAACAGCCCAAATCCCCAATTAACAAGTCACAGCCCTCTAACATGTCCACCAGTGGTTTGTGAACTACCTTCTTGAAACCAGAAGCAGTCATACAGGAGCACGACTTGGAGGCTACACCTGCCATTGAATGAGAGTTGCTGTTGTTCATATGGTTTCCAGGCCCCATTGAATACAATGTTTTTTCATCTATTGACTCTAAGTGGGACCATCATGCTATAATGAGGAAGACTTGGAACCTGTGATTGAGACTGTAAACGCCTTAGGAAAATGGTCTATGCCAGTTTAACCAACATGAAAACAGAACAGATTTACATGTGGTGTCACTCCCACCTTCAACTCTTCATGACGCTGTAACAAACGAGGACTCAAACACTTTCTGACCGACATGGATATTACCACCATCAAACAAGACCTTCTCATATTATGTGTCCTTTTTCTGTGGACTTCAGGTAATAAACAATACAAATCGACCACTTAATATTAAAATTTTACATCAAATTTCTCATGTTCTTATGATAGTTGATCTTTTTTTTTTGTGTGTTGATAATGTAACATTAATAACACACAGGTCTGTCTGATGGCAACGGTGTCAACCAAACACACGTACTATGGAAACACACGGGGGAAAATGCAACAATAAACTGCAGCCACACCAAGGGTGTCTCCTATTACCAGATGTACTGGTACAGGCAGCTCCCGGGAGAGACGCTGAGGGAAATACTGTTGATGGTTTCAAAAACAAAGCCTGACTATGAAAATGGATTCAGTGAAGAGAAGTTCTCAGCCACCAAGCCTGATGCGCTCAGTGGGACATTGACAGTAAAGAATCTGGTGCCAGAAGACAAAGGCTTGTATTTCTGTGCAGTCAGTGAACACAGTGACACACACTCACATGGTAGATTAACAAAAACCCCAGTGCAATGCCAGCACTCCTCCATCCTTCTCTCTCACATGCTATAGGGGGACCTCCAGCATCATAAATACTCCCAGTTGCTTTTTGATTTCCTGCCAGACATTTGAATACAGCTGCAGAATCAAACGTCACAAACTGCAGCGACACTCCCATCAACAACTCTTCAGATCTCTGCAACTAACCTGACAGTTACACAGACTTGATCCAAAATGGTCGCCTCAGCTCCTTGTTAATGTTTGGAAGAAAGGTGACTTATAACAAGAAGTTGTTGTTTTACAGAGTTCACCTGTTGCTTTGGTGATGACAGAGTTTTAGAGTCGTCTACTTTAGCATTTCCATCAACTGTTATACACAGGTTTCACCGCTGGAAGCGATGTCACATAAAATTCTACACATGGAAAAGACAAAGTTAAAAGTGCGACAAGACAATGCAGCCACACCGAGGGGGTCAAACAGTAGCAGATGTACCGATTCTTTCATTATTACATTTAAAAGAGGCATTGCCATTTTGTTATGAAATAGGTAAATATTTTTTGGGTTGGTGTAGAACATTGTTAAACTCCATCTTTGTCCCCATTTTAATTCCATTAACCTTTCAACACAATCCCCTCAGAATTTAAGCAGGAAAGCAAGAGTTCTGGAAAAGCTCTCATTATGAAAGATAATTCTTGATTATTAAAACAATGGTTTGACAAAATAAGAGTTAAGGGCCACTTAGTGGACCCCTCAGTACACAGCACAGCAGTGTTCATTTCGTTGACGAAGACGATGACGAAATATATTCGTTAACGACCTTTTTTCCATGACGAAGACGAGACGAAGACGTAACGAAAACGAATCTTTGAAAATAAAAACTATGACGAAATCTATTTTAATTTTCGTTGACGAGACGAGACGAGACGAAAATGTTGGTGGTTGACTAAGTCACAATAATTTTTAAAACATCATCGTATCAGGCCGTCATGAAGTATCAGGAGCGGGCGAGTGAGTGTGTCTGTGTGTGTCTGTGTATGTGTGTGTGTGCGCCCCAGATAGCGCTCCGGTCCGTAGCTCCGCCCCCCGCCTCGCGCACTCGCTCAGAGAGACACAGTGAAAGCAGAGCGCGTTCTCGTGGAGCAGCCTCTCAGTGACCGACTGCTTCTTAACTATGGAAACAGTGAAAACCAGAGTTTCTATGGTCTCAGCTGCTCAGAGATCAGCGCCGCAGCTTCTTCATCAGAGCAGAAGCTGCAGTTGGTTTGTACCGATGTTCAGTTTCTGTGTCCGGCTCCAGTCTGACCTGCTCTCCCTTTTTGTTTTCACATTTAAAATTAAATATATATTTTTAAGCTATTAGGCTGCAGCTATATGTTTTTAGAAAAGGAGTTTAATGTGGCTATTAAATGTGACTAAAACTAGACTAAAATGGAATTAGTTTTCGTCGACTAAAACTAGACTAAAATGTAATTTGTTTTCGTCGACTAAAACTAGACTAAAATGGAATTTGTTTTCGTCGACTAAAACTAGACTAAAACTAAGAAGGATTAAAATGACTAAAAGGTGACTAAAACTAATATGCATTTTCGTCAAAAGACTAAGACTAAGACTAAATCAAAAATAGCTGCCAAAATTAACACTGCAGCACAGCACAGCAGTCATACGAGGTGGTACAGGAAGAGGATGGTGTGTGTACGGGTTACCAGGAAACAGAGGTGTGACTTAAGAAGAACAGCATATGCAGCCATGAAAACACACCACATATGATCGTTCCTAAAGTCAGCCATGAAAGACGACAAGATGATCACACTCTTCTTCATGACCTTTAATATAGTACTGGTCTCAGGTAATGAAATAATGTTCCGAGATGATCTCAAACTACTGCGTTCCTTAATGTTTAAATTCAAAGGGATTGAACTAAACTCTGAGGAAATACAAAATGATTACTAGATTCTGCTTATAGGTAATATGAACATAATTATTAAAGATATGTTTATTCATGTCTGTATTCACTATGTAATATTGCAGGTGCACTGCAAGTGACAATTTTAATCTTTTTTTCAAAGTGTTCATTCTCATATTGTAGTTAAATACTTCATTTATCTTTTTTCCACAGGTTCCTCTCTCAGTGACAAAGTCCAGCAGTTTCCAGCTCACATTTACAAGAAACCAACAGAAACAGCCAAAATCTACTGTTCACACAGTATTGACAGCTACGATAGAATCTTCTGGTACAAGCAGATAAATAACAGAGAGCTTCAGCTCCTAGGATACATGTATGCAAACATTCAAAACCTCGAGCCTGGATCTGGTGTGCAAATGGACGGGAACGCGAATAAAGATCAGAATGTCACATTAACAATTGAAGGACTGAACCTGAACAGCAGTGCAGTGTATTTCTGTGCTGCTAGTTTACACAGTGAAACACATCATCTGCTCCTCTGTACAAAAACCTGCACATGAGGTTCTCTCATCAGCTCCCAGCCCCTTACACACACACCCTCCTCTCATTAGGGGGCAGTATTTGTACTTGCTGTTACTCCGAAATGTGGTGAGAGTTGATATGACAGTTATGAAGTTGAGAGAAGAGGGAGTTGACTCATAGAGGAGGTGTAACTGCTGATGGACTGAAGAAAACACAATGATCCACTGAAACAAGGTTTAACCAAACAGCCAGAGAACACAAAATGATTGTCCTGTTTTATTTTATCTTCAGCGTGACTTTCAACAATGTTTTGGTTTCAGGTAACAACACAATTATTTTGAGAACTTGTATTTTATTTTAACCACAGTTATTTCTGTTAGATTTTGTGAAGTTTTATGTTCCTCAGTTTTTAAATTCATCAAGTGTTTGTATTTTGTATAATCTTTATTGATCGTTCTAACACAGGTTCCTCTCTCAGTCACAAAGTCCAGCAGCGTCCAGCTTACATTTACAAGAAACCAGTAGAAACAGCCCAAATCCCCAATTAACTAGTCGCAGCCCCCCATGATGTCAACAATTGGTTTGTGAACTACCTTCTTGAAACCAGAAGCAGTCATACAGGAGCACGACTTGGAGGCTACACCTGCCATTGAATGAGAGTTGCTGTTGTTCATATGGTTTCCAGGCCCAATTGCATACAATGTTTTTTCATCTATTGACTCTAAGTGGTACCATCATGCTACAATGAGGAAGACTTGGAACCTGCGATTGAGACTGTAAACGCTTAGGAAAATGGTCTATGCCAGTTAAACCAACATGAAAACAGAACAGATTTACATGTGGTGACACTCCCACCTTCAACTCTTCATGACGCTGTAACAAACGAGGACTCAAACACTTTCTGACTGACATGGATATTACCACCATCAAACAAGACCTTCTCATATTATGTGTCCTTTTTCTGTGGACATCAGGTAATAAACAATACAAATTGACAACTTAATATTAAAACTTTACATTAAAATACTCATGTTTTTATTATAGTTGATCTTTATTGAATTTTTGTGTTTATAACGTGATGGTAATTACACACAGGTCTGTCTGATGGTAACAGTGTCAACCAAACATCCGTACTGTGGAAAGACACGGGTGAAGATGCAACAATAAACTGCAGCCACACCAAGGGTTCCTCCTTTTACCAGATGTACTGGTACAGGCAGCTCCCGGGAGAGACGCTGAAGCAAATACTGTTTATATCTTCAAACACAAACCGTGAATATGAATCTGGATTCACTGAAGAGAAGTTATCCTCCACCAAGCCTAATGCACTCAGTGGGACATTGACAGTAAAGAATCTGGTGCCACAAGACAAAGGCTTGTATTTCTGTGCAGTCAGTGAACACAGTGACACACACTCACAGGGTAGATTAACAAAAACCCCAGTGTAATGCCAGCACTCCTCCATCCTTCTCTCTCACATGCTATAGGGGGACCTCCAGCATCATAAATACTCCCAGTTGCTTTTTGATTTCCTGCCAGACTTTTGAATACAGCTGCAGGATCAAACGTCACAAACTGCAGCAACACTCCCATCAACAACTCTTCAGATCTCTGCAACAAACCTGACTGTTACACAGACTTGATACAAAATGGTCGCCTCAGCTCTTTGTTAATGTTTGGAAGAAAGGTGACTTACAATAAGAGGTTGTTGTTTTACAGAGTTCACCTGTTGCTTTGGTGATGACAGAGTTTTAGAGTCGTCTGCTTTAGCATTTCCATCAACTGTTATACACCCTAACCCTAACCCTAACCCTATGAAAACAGAACAGATTTACATGTGGTGACACTCCCACCTTCAACTCTTCATGACGCTGTAACAAACGAGGACTCAAACACTTTCTGACTGACATGGATATTACCACCATCAAACAAGACCTTCTCATATTATGTGTCCTTTTTCTGTGGACTTCAGGTAATAAACAATACAAATCGACCACTTAATATTAAAACTTTACATCAAATTACTCATGTTTTTATTATAGTTGATCTTTATTTAATTTTTTTGTTTATAACGTGATGGTAATTACACACAGGTCTGTCTGATGGTAACGGTGTCAACCAAACATCCGTACTGTGGAAAGACACGGGTGAAGATGCAACAATACACTGCAGCCACACAAAGGATTCCACCTTTTTCCAGATGTACTGGTACAGGCAGCTCCCGGGAGAGACGCTGAAGCAAATACTGTTTATATCTTCAAACACAAACCGTGAATATGAATCTGGATTCACTGAAGAGAAGTTCTCCTCCACCAAGCCTGATGCGCTCAGTGGGACATTGACAGTAAAGAATCTGGTGCCAGAAGACAAAGGCTTGTATTTCTGTGCAGTCAGTGAACACAGTGACACACACTCACAGGGTAGATTAACAAAAACCCCAGTGCAATGCCAGCACTCCTCATACTTCTCTCTCACATGCTATAGGGGGACCTCCAGCATCATAAATACTCCCAGTTGCTTTTTGATTTCCTGCCAGACTTTTGAATACAGCTGCAGAATCAAACGTCACAAACTGCAGCGACACTCCCATCAACAACTCTTCAGATCTCTGCAACTAACCTGACAGTTACACAGACTTGATCCAACATGGTCGCCTCAGCTCCTTGTTAATGTTTGGAAGAAAGATGACTTACAATAAGAGGTTGTTGTTTTACAGAGTTCACCTGTTGCTTTGGTGATGACAGAGTTTTAGAGTCGTCTGCTTTAGCATTTCCATCAACTGTTATACACAGGTTTCACCACTGGAAGCGATGTCACATAAAACTCTACACATGGAAAAGACTAAGTTAAAAGTGAGACAAGACACTGCAGCCACGCTAAGGGGGTCAATCAGTAGCAGATGCACAGACTCTTTCATTATTACATTTAAAAGAGGCATTGCAGGTTTGTTATGAAATAAGTAAAAAAAAATTGGGTTGGTCTAGAACATTGTTAAACTCCATCTTTGTCCCCATTTTAATTCCATTAACCTTTCAATACAATCCCCTCAGAATTTTAGCAGGAAAGCAAGAGTGCTTGAAAAGCTCTTATTATGAAAGTTAATTCTTGATTATTAAAACAATGGTTTGACGAAAATAAGAGTTAAGGGCCACTTAGTGGACCCCTCAGTACACAGCACAGCACAGCAGTCATACGAGGTGGTACAGGAAGAGGATGGTGTGTGTACGGGTTACCAGGAAACAGAGGTGTGACTTAAGAAGAAAGACATATGCAGCCATGAAAACACACCACAGATGATCGTTCCTAAAGTCAGCCATGAAAGACGACAAGATGATCACACTCTTCTTCATGACCTTTAATATAGTACTGGTCTCAGGTAATGAAATAATGTTCAGAGATGATCTCAAACTACTGCGTTCCTTAATGTTTAATTTCAAATGGGATGGAACAAAACTCTCAGGAAATACAAAATGATTATTAGATTCTGCTTATAGGTAATATGAACATAATTATTAAAGAAATCTTTATTCATGTCTGTATTTACTTTGTCATATGGCTGGTGCACTGCAAGTGACAATTTTAATCTTTTTTCAAAGTGTTTAGGCTCATATTGTAGTTAAATGCTTCATTTATCTTTTTTCCACAGGTTTCTCTCTCAGTGACAAAGTCCAGCAGCGTCCAGCTCACATTTACAAGAAACCAACAGAAACAGCCAAAATCTACTGTTCACACAGTATTGACAGCTACAATCGAATCTTCTGGTACAAGCAGATAAATAACAGAGAGCTTCAGTTCCTAGGATACATGTTTGGTAGCTCTGGATTTCCAGAGACTGGATCTGGTGTGATAATGGTCGGGAACGCGAATAAAGATCAGAATGTCACAATAACAATTGATGGACTGAACCTGAACAGCAGTGCAGTGTATTTCTGTGCTGCTAGTTTACACAGTGAAACACATCATCTGCTCCTCAGTACAAAAACCTGCACATATGATTCTCTTATCAACTCCCAGCCCCTTACACACACCCTCCTCTCATTAGGGGGCAGTATTTGTACTTGCTGTTACTCCGAAATGTGGTGAGAATTGATATGACAGTTATGAAGTTGAGAGAAGAGGGAGTTGACTCATATAGGAGGTGTAACTGCTGATGGACTGAATAAACCACAATGATCCACTGCAACAAGGTTTAACCAAACAGCCAGAGAACACAAAATGATTGTCCTGTTTTATTTTATCTTCAGCGTGACTTTCAACAATATTTTGGTTTCAGGTAACAACAAAGTTATTTTAAGAACTTGTGTTTTATTTTAAGCACAGTTATTTCTGTTAGATTTTGTGAAGTTTTATGTTCCTCAGTTTTTAAATTCATCAAGTGTTTGTATTTTGTCTGATCTTTTTTGATCGTTCTAACACAGGTTCCTCTCTCAGTCACAAAGTCCAGCAGCGTCCAGCTAACATTTACAAGAAACCAGTAGAAACAGCCCAAATCCCCAATTAACTAGTCGCAGCCCCCCATGATGTCAACTATTGGTTTGTAAACTACCTTCTTGAAAGCAGAAGCAGTCATACAGGAGCACGACTTGGAGGCTACACCTGCCATTGAATGAGAGTTGCTGTTGTTCATATGGTTTCCAGGCCCCATTGACTACAATGTTTTTTCATTTATTGACTGTAAGTGGGACCATCATGCTATAATGAGGAAGACTTGGAACCTGTGATTGAGACTGTAAACGCTTAGGAAAATGGTCTATGCCAGTTTAACCACCATGAAAATAGACAGATTTACATGTGGTGACACTCCCACCTTCAACTCTTCATGACGCTGTAACAAACGAGGACTCAAACACTTTCTGACTGACATGGATATTACCACCATCAAACAAGACCTTCTCATATTATGTGTCCTTTTTCTGTGGACTTCAGGTAATAAACAATACAAATCGATCATTTAATATTAAAACTTTACATCAAATTACTCATGTTTTTATTATAGTTGATCTTTATTTTATTTTTTTGTTTATAACGTGATGGTAATTACACACAGGTCTGTCTGACGGTAACAGTGTCAACCAAACATCTGTACTGTGGAAACACACGGGTGAAGATGCAACAATAAACTGCAGCCACAACAAGGGTTCCACCTTTTACCAGATGTACTGGTACAGGCAGCTCCCGGGAGAGACGCTGGAGCAAATACTGTTTATGTCTTCAGACACACATCGTGAATATGAATCTGGATTCAGTGAAGAGAAGTTCTCCTCCACCAAGCCTGATGCGCTCAGTGGGACATTGAAAGTAAAGAATCTGGTGCCAGAAGACAAAGGCTTGTATTTCTGTGCAGTCAGTGAACACAGTGACACACACTCACAGGGTAGATTAACAAAAACCCGAGTGCACTGCCAGCACTCCTCCATCCTTCTCTCTCACATGCTATAGGGGGACCTCCAGCATCATAAATACTCCCAGTTGCTTTTTGATTTCCTGCCAGACTTTTGAATACAGCTGCAGGATCAAACTTCACAAACTGCAGCAACACTCCCATCAACAACTCTTCAGATCTCTGCAGCTAACCTGACAGTTACAAAGACTTGATCCAACATGCACCCCACTTTAATTCCATTAACCTTTCAACACAATCTCCTCATAATTTTATCAGGAAAGCAAGAGTGTTGGAAAACTCTTATTATGAAAGTTAATTCTTGACTATTAAAACAATGGTTTGACAAAATAAGAGTTTAGGGCCACTTAGTGGACCCCTCAGTACACAGCACAGCACAGCAGTCATACAAGGTGGTACAGGAAGAGGATGGTGTGTGCCCGGGTTACCAGGAAACAGAGGTGTGACTTAAGAAGAACAACATATGCAGCCAGGAAAACACACCACAGATGATCGTTCCTAAAGTCAGCCATGAAAGACGACAAGATGATCACACTCTTCTTCATGACCTTTAATATCGTAATGGTCTCAGGTAATGAAATAATGTTCAGAGATAATCTCAAACTTGTGTGTTCCTTAATGTTTAATCTCAAAGGAATGGGAAAAAAACACTCAGGAAATACTAAATGATTGTCCTGTTCATTTACTAGATTCTGCTTATAGGTAAAATAAACAGAATTATTAAAGAAATCTTTATTTATGTCTGTATTTAATATGTAATCTTGCCGGTGCTCTGCCAGTGACAATTTCTATCTGTTTTTGAAAGTGTTCAGGCTCATATTGTAGTTAAATAATTCATTTATCTTTTTTCCACAGGTTTCTCTCTCAGTGACAAAGTCCAGCAGCGTCCAGCTAACATTTACAAGACAGCAACAGAAACAGCCAAAATCAACTGTTCACACAGTATTGACACCTACAATGTAATCCTCTGGTACAAGCAGATAAATAACAGAGAGCTTCAGCTCCTAGGATACATGTATGTAAACATGAAAAACCTCGAGCCTGGATCTGGTGAGCAAATGGACGGGAACGCGAATAAAGATCAGAATGTCACATTAACAATTGAAGGACTGAACCTGAACAGCAGTGCAGTGTATTTCTGTGCTGCTAGTTTACACAGTGAAACACATCATCTGCTCCTCAGTACAAAAACCTGCACATATGATTCTTTCATCAACTCCCAGCCCCTTACACATACCCCCTCCTCTCATTAGGGGGCAGTATTTGTACTTGCTGTTAATCTGAAATGTGGTGAGAATTGATATGACAGTTATGAAGTTGAGAGAAGAGGGAGTTGACTCATACAGGAGGTGTAACTGCTGATGGACTGAAGAAACCACAATGATCCACTGCAACAAGGTTTAACCAAACAGCCAGAGAACACAAAATGATTGTCCTGTTTTATTTTATCTTCAGCTTGACTTTCAACAATATTTTGGTTTCAGGTAACAACAAAATTATTTTGAGAACTTGTATTCTATTTTACCACAACTATTTCTGTTAGATTTTGTGAAGTTTTATGTTCCTCAGTTTTTTAATTCATCAAGTGTTTGTATTTTGTCTGATCTTTTTTGATCGTTCTAACACAGGTTCCTCTCTCAGTCACAAAGTCCAGCAGCGTCCAGCTAACATTTACAAGAAACCAGTAGAAACAGCCCAAATCCCCAATTAACTAGTCGCAGCCCCCCATGATGTCAACTTTTGGTTTGTAAACTACCTTCTTGAAACCAGAAGCAGTCATACAGGAGCACGACTTGGAGCCTACACCTGCCATTGAATGAGAGTTGCTGTTGTTCATATGGTTTCCAGGCCCCATTGCATACAATGTTTTTTCATCTATTGACTCTGAATGGGACCATCATGCTATAATGAGGAAGACTTGGAACCTGTGATTGAGACTGTAAACGCCTTAGGAAAATGGTCTATGCCAGTTTAACCACCATGAAAACAGACAGATTTACATGTGGTGTCACTCCCACCTTCAACTCTTCATGACGCTGTAACATACGAGGACTCAAACACTTTCTGACTGACATGGATATTACCACCATCAAACAAGACCTTCTCATATTATGTGTCCTTTTTCTGTGGACTTCAGGTAATACATAATACAAATCGACCACTTAATATTTAAACTTTACATCAAATTACTCATGTTCTTCTTATAGTTGATCTTATTTTTGTATTTTGATAACGTGACGGTAATGACACACAGGTCTGTCTGATGGCAACGATGTCACCCAAACACCCGTACTGTGGAAACACACGGGTGAAGATGCAACAATAAACTGCAGCCACACCAAGGGTTCCTCCTTTTTCCAGATGTACTGGTACAGGCAGCTCCCGGGAGAGACGCTGAAGCAAATACTGTTTATATCTTCAAACACAAACCGTGAATATGAACCTGGATTCACTGAAGAGAAGTTCTCCTCCACCAAGCCTAATGCACTCAGTGGGACATTGACAGTAAAGAATCTGGTGCCAGAAGACAAAGGCTTGTATTTCTGTGCAGTCAGTGAACACAGTGACACACACTCACAGGGTAGATTAACAAAAACCCCAGTGCAATGCCAGCACTCCTCCATCCTTCTCTCTCACATGCTATAGGGGGACCTCCAGCATCATAAATACTCCCAGTTGCTTTTTGATTTCCTGCCAGACTGTTGAATACAGCTGCAGGATCAAATGTCACAAACTGCAGCAACACTCCCATCAACAACTCTTCAGATCTCTGCAACTAACCTGACAGTTACACAGACTTGATCCAACATGGTCGCCTCAGCTCCTTGTTAATGTTTGGAAGAGAGGTGACTTACAATAAGAGGTTGTTGTTTTACAGAGTTCACCTGTTGCTTTGGTGATGACAGAGCTTTAGAGTCGTCTACTTTAGCATTTCCATCAACTGTTATACACAGGTTTCACCGCTGGAAGCGATGTCACATAAAATTCTACACTATGGAAAATACAAAGTTAAAAGTGCGACAAGACAATGCAGCCACACCGAGGGGGTCAAACTGTAGCAGATGTACCGATTCTTTCATTATTACATTTAAACGAGGCATTGCCATTTGGTTATGACATAAGTTAATATTTTTTTGGTTGGTGTAGAACATTGTTAAACTCCATATTTGTCCCCATTTTAATTCCATTAACCTTTCAACACAATCACCTCTGAATTATACACAGCACAGCACAGCAGTCATACGAGGTGGTACAGGAAGAGGATGGTGTGTGTACGGGTTCCCAGGAAACAGAGGTGTGACTTAAGAAGAACAACATATGCAGCCATGAAAACACACCACAGATGATCGTTCCTAAAGTCAGCCATGAAAGTCAACAAGATGATCACACTCTTCTTCATGACCTTTAATATTGTACTGGTCTCAGGTAATGAAATAATGTTCAGCGATAATCTCAAACTACTGCTTTCCTTAATGTTTAAATTCAAAGGGATTGAACTAAACACTCAGGAAATACAGAATGATTACTAGATTCTGCTTATAGGTAATATGAACAGAATTATTAAAGAAATCTTTATTCATGTCTGTATTTACTATGTAATATTGCAGGTGCACTGCAAGTGACAATTTTAATCTTTTTTTCAAAGTGTTCATTCTCATATTGTAGTTAAATGCTTCATTTATCTTTTTTCCACAGGTTTCTCTCTCAGTGACAAAGTCCAGCAGCGTCCAGCTAACATTTACAAGAAACCAACAGAAACAGCCAAAATCTACTGTTCACACAGTATTGACACCTACAATGTAATCCTCTGGTACAAGCAGATCAATAACAGAGAGCTTCAGCTCCTAGGATACATGGTCGGTAGTTCTGGATATCCAGAGACTGGATCTGGTGTGATAATGGTCGGGAACACGAATAAAGATCAGAATGTCACAATAACAATTGAAGGACTGAACCTGAACAGCAGTGCAGTGTATTTCTGTGCTGCTAGTTTACACAGTGAAACACATCATCTGCTCCTCAGTACAAAAACCTGCACATGAGGTTCTTTCATCAGCTCCCAGCCCCTTACACACACACACCCTCCTCTCATTAGGGGGCAGTATTTGTACTTGCTGTTACTCCGAAATGTGGTGAGAGTTGATATGACAGTTATGGAGTTGAGAGAAGAAGGAGTTGACTCATACAGGAGGTGTAACTGCTGATGGACTGAAGAAAACACAATGATCCACTGCAACAAGGTTTAACCAAACAGCCAGAGAACACAAAATGATTGTCCTGTTTTATTTTATCTTCAGCTTGACTTTCAACAATATTTTGGTTTCAGGTAACAACACAATTATTTTGAGAACTTGTATTTTATTTTAACCACAGTTATGTCTGTTAGATTTTGTGAACTTTTATGTTCCTCAGTTTTTAAATTCATCAAGTGATTGTATTTTGTCTGATCTTTTTTGATCGTTCTAACACAGGTTCCTCTCTCGGTCACAAAGTCCAGCAGCGTCCAGCTAACATTTACAAGAAACCAGTAGAAACAGCCAAAATCCCCAATTAACAAGTCGCAGCCCCCCATGATGTCAACTATTGGTTTGTAAACTACCTTCTTGAAAGCAGAAGCAGTCATACAGGAGCACGACTTGGAGGCTACACCTTCCATTGAATGAGAGTTGCTGTTGTTCATATGTTTCCAGGCCCCATTGCATACAATGTTTTTTCATCTATTGACTCTAAGTGGGACCATCATGCTATAATGAGGAAGACTTGGAACCTGCGATTGAGACTGTAAACGCTTTAGGAAAATGGTCTATGCCAGTTTAACCACCATGAAATCAGACAGATTTACATGTGGTGTCACTCCCACCTTCAACTCTTCATGACGCTGTAACAAACGAGGACTCAAACACTTTCTGACTGACATGGATATCACCACCATCAAACAAGACCTTCTAATATTATGTGTCCTTTTTCTGCGGACTTTAGGTGATAAACAATACAAATCGACCACTTAATATTAAAACTTTACATTAAAATACTCATGTTCTTCTCATAGTTGATCTTTCTTTTTTTGTGTTTATAACGTAACGTTAATTACACACAGGTCTGTCTGATGGCAACGGTGTCAACCAAACACGCCCCTCACATTGTGAACTTGAGAGAAGAGGGAGTCGACTCATACAGGAGGTGTAACTGCTGATGGACTGAAGAAAACACAATGATCCACAGCACTTGGTGTGGCTTCATTTTGAAGCCACACCAAGGGTGTCTCCTTTTTCCAGATGTACTGGTACAGGCTGCTCCCGGGAGAGACGCTGAGGGAAATACTGTTGATGGTTTCAAAAACAAAGCCTGACTATGAAAATGGATTCAGTGAAGAGAAGTTCTCAGCCACCAAACCTGATGCGCTCAGTGGGACATTGACAGTAAAGAATCTGGTGCCAGAAGACAAAGGCTTGTATTTCTGTGCCGTCAGTGAACACAGTGACACACAAGCACAGGGTAGATGAAGAAAAACCCCAGTGCAATGTCAGCACTCCTCCATCCTTCTCTCTCACATGCTATAGGGGGACCTCCAGCATCATAAATACTCCCAGTTGCTTTTTGATTTCCTGCCAGACTTTTGAATACAGCTGCAGAATCAAACGTCACAAACTGCAGCAAGACTCCCACCAACAACTCTTCAGATCTCTGCAACTAACCTGACTGTTACACAGACTTGATACAACATATGAAAGTTAATTCTTGACTATTAAAACAATGGTTTGGCAAAATAAGAGTTTGGGGCCACTTAGTGGACCCCTCAGTACACAGCACAGCACAGCAGTCATACGAGGTGGTACAGGAAGAGGATGGTGTGTGTACGGGTTACCAGGAAACAGAGGTGTGACTTAAGAAGAACAGCATATGCAGCCATGAAAACACACCACAGATGATCGTTCCTAAAGTCAGCCATGAAAGACAACAAGATGATCACACTCTTCTTCATGACCTTTAATATCGTACTGGTCTCAGGTAATGAAATAATGTTCAGAGATAATCTCAAACTACTGCGTTCCTTAATGTTTAAACTCAAAGAGATGGAACAAAAACACTCAGGAAATACTAAATGATTGTCCTATTAATTTACTAGATTCTTCTTATAGGATATATAAACATTATTATTAAAGACAATTTTATTCATGTCTGTATTCACTATGTAACATTTCAGATGCACTGCAAGTGACAATTTTAATCTTTTTTTCAAAGTGTTAATGCTCATATTATAGTTAAATGCTTCATTTATCTTTTTTCCACAGGTTCCTCTCTCAGTGACAAAGTCCAGCAGCTTCCAGCTCACATTTACAAGAAACCAACAGAAACAGCCAAAATCTACTGTTCACACAGTATTGACAGCTACAATGTAATCCTCTGGTACAAGCAGATAAATAACAGAGAGCTTCAGTTCCTAGGATACATGTTTGCAAACGTGGAAAACCTCGAGCCTGGATCTGGTGTGCAAATGGACGGGAACGCGAATAAAGATCAGAATGTCACATTAACAATTGATGGACTGAACCTGAACAGCAGTGCAGTGTATTTCTGTGCTGCTCGTTTACACAATGAAACACATCATCTGCTCCTCAGTACAAAAACCTGCACATGAGGTTCTTTCATCAGCTCCCAGCCCCTTACACACACACACCCTCCTGTCATTAGGGGGCAGTATTTGTACTTTCTGTTTCTCTGAACTGTGGTGAGAGTTGATATGACAGTTATGAAGTTGAGAGACGAGGGAGTTGACTCATACAGGAGGTGTAACTGCTGATGGACTGAAGAAACCACAATGATCCACTGCAACAAGGTTTAACCAAACAGCCAGAGAACACAAAATGATTGTCCTGTTTTATTTTATCTTCAGCTTGACTTTCAACAATACTTTGGTTTCAGGTAACGTCACAATTATTTTGAGAACTTTTTATTTTATTTTACTGCAACTATTCCTGTTCTTTTTTGTGAAGTTTTGTGTTTCTTACTTTTTAAATTCGTCCGTGTTTGTATTTTGTCTGATGCTTCATTAATCTTTTTTCCACAGGTTCCTCTCTCATTCACAAAGTCCAGCAGAGTCCAGCAAACATTTACAAGACACCAATAGAAACAGCCAAAATCAGCTGTTCACACAGTATTGACAACTATGATAGAATCATCTGGTACAAACAGATTAATAACAGACAGCTTCAGTTCCTGGGATACATGTTTGTAGACACTTATTTTCCAGAGACTGGATCTGGTGTGAAAATGGACGGGAACGGGAATAAAGATGAGACGTGCATATTAACAATTGAAGGACTGAACCTGAACAGCAGTGCAGTGTATTTCTGTGCTGCAAGTTCACACAGTAACACCACCATGTGCTCCCCAGTACAAGAACCTCACAATCACACAGTTCTCCTCTCTGTAGTAAAGCTCACATGACTCTTGCACCTGGAGTAAACCAGTCTAACCTCTCACAGATCAGAGATTGTAATAGGAGGTCCTTTCTGTGGAGTCTCGTCACAACTCCTCATGACGCTGTAACAAACGAGGACTCAAACACTTTCTGACTGACATGGATATTATCACCATCAAACAAGACCTTCTCATATTATGTGTCCTTTTTCTGTGGACTTCAGGTAATAGACAATACAAATCGACCACTTAATATTAAAACTTTACATCAAATTACTCATGTTCTTATTATAGTTGATCTTATTTTTGTATTTTGATAATGTGACGGTAATTACACACAGGTCTGTCTGATGGCAACGGTGTCAACCAAACACACGTACTGTGGAAACACACGGGTGAAGATGCAACAATAAACTGCAGCCACACCAAGGGTGTCTCCTTTTACCAGATGTACTGGTACAGGCAGCTCCCGGGAGAGACGCTGAGGCAAATACTGTTTATGGTTTCAAAAACAAAGCCTGACTATGAACCTGGATTCAGTGAAGAGAAGTTCTCAGCCACCAAACCTGATGCGCTCAGTGGGACATTGACAGTAAAGAATCTGGTGCCAGAAGACAAAGGCTTGTATTTCTGTGCAGTCAGTGAACACAGTGACACACACTCACAGGGTAGATTAACAAAAACCCCAGTGCAATGCCAGCACTCCTTCATCCTTCTCTCTCACATGCTATAGGGGGACCTCCAGCATCACAAATACTCCCAGTTGCTTTTTGATTTCCTGCCAGACTTTTGAATACAGCTGCAGAATCAAACGTCACAAACTGCAGCGACGATCCCAGCAACAACTCTTCAGATCTCTGCAACTAACCTAACTGTTAAACACACTTGATCCAACATATGAAAGTTAATTATTGACTATTAAACACTGGTTTGACAAAATAAGGGTTTAGGGCCACTTAGTGGAACCCTCAGTACACAGCACAGCACAGCAGTCATACGAGGTGGTACAGGAAGAGGATGGTGTGTGTGCGGGTTACCAGGAAACAGAGGTGTGACTTAAGAAGAACAGCATATGCAGCCATGAAAACACACCACAGATGATCGTTCCTAAAGTCAGCCATGAAAGACAACAAGATGATCACAATCTTCTTCATGACCTTTAATATTGTACTGGTCTCAGGTAATGAAATAATGTTCAGAGATAATCTCAAACTAGTGTGTTCCTTAATGTTTAAACTCAAAGAGATGGAACAAAACTCTCAGGAAATACAAAATGATTATTAGATTCTGCTTATAGGTAATATGAACATAATTATTAAAGAAATCTTTATTCATGTCTGTATTTACTATGTCATATTGCAGGTGCACTGCAAGTGACAATTTTAATATTTTTTCAAAGTGTTAATGCTCATATTGTAGTTAAATGCTTCATTTATCTTTTTTTCCACAGGTTCCTCTCTCAGTGACAAAGTCCAGCAGCGTCCAGCTCACATTTACAAGAAACCAGCAGAAACAGCTAAAATCTACTGTTCACACAGTATTGACAGCTACAATGTAATCCTCTGGTACAAGCAGATAAATAACAGAGAGCTTCAGCTCCTAGGATACATGGTCGGTAGCTCTGAATTGCTAGAGCCTGGATCTGGTGTGAAAATGGTCGGGAGCGCGAATAAAGATCAGAATGTCACATTAACAATTGATGGACTGAACCTGAACAGCAGTGCAGTGTATTTCTGTGTTGCTCGTTTACACAGTGAAACACATCATCTGCTCCTCAGTACAAAAACCTGCACATGAGGTTCTTTCATCAGCTCCTAGCCCCTTACACACACCCTCCTCTCATTAGGGGGCAGTATTTGTACTTTTTGTTACTCTGAACTGTGGTGAGAGTTGATATGACAGTTATGAAGTTGAGAGAAGAGGGAGTTGACTCATACAGGAGGTGTAACTGCTGATGGACTGAAGAAAACACAATGATCCACTGTAACAAGGTTTAACCAAACAGCCAGAGAACACAAAATGATTGTCCTGTTTTATTTTATCTTCAGCGTGACTTTCAACAATATTTTGGTTTCAGGTAACGTGAAAATTATTTTGAGAAATTTTATTCTATTTTACCACAACTATTTCTGTTAGATTTTGTGAACTTTTATGTTTCTCAGTTTTTAAATTCATCAAGTGATTGTATTTTGTCTGATCTTTTTTGATCGTTCTAACACAGGTTCCTCTCTCAGTAACAAAGTCCAGCAGCGTCCAGCTAACATTTACAAGAAACCAGTAGAAACAGCCCAAATCCCCAATTAACAAGTCGCAGCCCCCCCTGATGTCAACTATTGGTTTGTAAACTACCTTCTTGAAACCAGAAGCAGTCATACAGGAGCACGACTTGGAGCCTACACCTGCCATTGAATGAGAGTTTCTGTTGTTCATATGGTTTCCAGGCCCAATTGCATACAATGTTTTTTCATTTATTGACTGTAAGTGGGACCATCTTCCTATAATGAGGAAGACTTGGAACCTGTGATTGAGACTGTAAACGCTTAGGAAAATGGTCTATGCCAGTTTAACCAACATGAAATCAGACAGATTTACATGTGGTGTCACTCCCACCTTCAACTCTTCATGACGCTGTAACAAACGAGGACTCAAACACTTTCTGACTGACATGGATATTACCACCATCAAACAAGACCTTCTCATATTATGTGTCCTTTTTCTGTGGACTTCAGGTAATAAACAATACAAATCGACCATTTAATATTAAAACTTTACATCAAATTACTCATGTTTTTATTATAGTTGATCTTTATTTTATTTTTTTGTTTATAACGTGATGGTAATTACACACAGGTCTGTCTGACGGTAACAGTGTCAACCAAACATCTGTACTGTGGAAACACACGGGTGAAGATGCAACAATAAACTGCAGCCACACCAAGGGTTCCACCTTTTACCAGATGTACTGGTACAGGCAGCTCCCGGGAGAGACGCTGGAGCAAATACTGTTTATGTCTTCAGACACACATCGTGAATATGAATCTGGATTCAGTGAAGAGAAGTTCTCCTCCACCAAACCTGATGCACTCAGTGGGACATTGACAGTAAAGAATCTGGTGCCAGAAGACAAAGGCTTGTATTTCTGTGCAGTCAGTGAACACAGTGACACACACTCACAGGGTAGATTAACAAAAACCCGAGTGCACTGCCAGCACTCCTCCATCCTTCTCTCTCACATGCTATAGGGGGACCTCCAGCATCATAAATACTCACAGTTGCTTTTTGATTTCCTGCCAGACTTTTGAATACAGCTGCAGGATCAAACTTCACAAACTGCAGCAACACTCCCATCAACAACTCTTCAGATCTCTGCAGCTAACCTGACAGTTACAAAGACTTGATCCAACATGCACCCCACTTTAATTCCATTAACCTTTCAACACAATCTCCTCATAATTTTATCAGGAAAGCAAGAGTGTTGGAAAACTCTTATTATGAAAGTTAATTCTTGACTATTAAAACAATGGTTTGACAAAATAAGAGTTTGGGGCCACTTAGTGGACCCCTCAGTACACAGCACAGCACAGCAGTCATACAAGGTGGTACAGGAAGAGGATGGTGTGTGCCCGGGTTACCAGGAAACAGAGGTGTGACTTAAGAAGAACAACATATGCAGCCATGAAAACACACCACAGATGATCGTTCCTAAAGTCAGCCATGAAAGACGACAAGATGATCACACTCTTCTTCATAACCTTTAATATTGTACTGGTCTCAGGTAATGAAATAATGTTCAGAGATAATCTCAAACTAGTGTGTTCCTTAATGTTTAAACTCAAAGAGATGGAACAAAAACACTCAGTAAATACAAACAGATTGTCGTGTTCATTTACTTGATTCTGCTTATAGGTAATATAAACAGAATTATTAAAGAAATCTTTATTCATGTCTGTATTTAATATGAGATCTTGCAGGTGCACTACCAGTGACAATTTTAATCTTTTTTTCAAAGTGTTCCTGCTCATATTATAGTTAAATGCTTCATTCATCTTTTTTCCACAGGTTCCTCTCTCAATGACAAAGTCCAGCAGCTTCCAGCTCACATTTACAAGAAACCAACAGAAACAGCCAAAATCTAATGTTCACACAGTATTGACAGCTATGATCAAATCCTCTGGTACAAGCAGATAAATAACAGAGAGCTTCAGCTCCTAGGATACATGTATGCAAAAATGAAAAACCTCGAGCATGGATCTGGTGTGCAAATGGACGGGAACGCGAATAAAGATCAGAATGTCACATTAAAAATTAATGGACTGAACCTGAACAGCAGTGCAGTGTATTTCTGTGCTGCTCGTTACCACAGTGAAACACATCATCTGCTACTCAGTACAAAAACCTGCACTTGAGGTTCTTACATCAGCTCCCATCCCCTTACACACACACCCTCCTCTCATTAGGGGGCAGTATTTGTACTTCCTGTTACTTTGAACTGTGGTGAGAGTTGATATGACAGTTATGAAGTTGAGAGAAGATGGAGTTGACTCATACAGGAGGTCTAACTGCTGATGGACTGAAGAAAACACAATGATCCACTGCAACAAGGTTTAACCAAACAGCCAGAGAACACAAGATGATTTTCCTGTTTTATCTTATCTTCAGCTTGACCTTCAACAATATTTTGGTTTCAGGTAACAACAAAATTATTTTGAGAACTTGTATTTTATTTTAACCACAGTTATTTCTGTTCGATTTTGTGAAGTTTTATGTTCCACAGTTTTTAAATTCATCAAGTGTGTATTTTGTCTGATCTTTTTTGATCGTTCTTCCACAGGTTCCTCTCTCAGTGACAAAATCCAGCAGCGTCCAGCTAACATTTACAAGAAACCAGCAGAAACAGCCAAAATCAACTGTTCACACAGTATTGACAGCTATAATCAAATCCTGTGGTACAAGCAGATAAATAACAGAGAGCTTCAGCTCCTAGGATACATGGTCGGTAGCTCTGGATTTCCAGAGACTGGATCTGGTGTGATAATGGTCGGGAACGCGAATAAAGATCAGAATGTCACAATAACAATTGATGGACTGAACCTGAACAGCAGTGCAGTGTATTTCTGTGCTGCTAGTTTACACAGTGAAACACATCATGTGCTCCTCAGTACAAAAACCTGCACATATGATTCTCTTATCAACTCCCAGCCCCTTACACACACCCTCCTCTCATTAGGGGGCAGTATTTGTACTTGCTGTTAATCTGAACTGTGGAGAGAATTGATATGACAGTTATGAAGTTGAGAGAAGAGGGAGTTGACTCATACAGGAGGTGTAACTGCTGATGGACTGAAGAAACCACAATGATCCACTGGAACAAGGTTTAACCAAACAGCCAGAGAACACAAAATGATTGTCATGTTTTATTTTATCTTCAGCGTGACTTTCAACAATATTTTGGTTTCAGGTAACAACAAAGTTATTTTAAGAACTTGTATTTTATTTTAAGCACAGTTATTTCTGTTAGATTTTGTGAAGTTTTATGTTCCTCAGTTTTTAAATTCATCAAGTGTTTGTATTTTGTCTGATCTTTTTTGATCGTTCTAACACAGGTTCCTCTCTCAGTCACAAAGTCCAGCAGCGTCCAGCTAACATTTACAAGAAACCAGTAGAAACAGCCCAAATCCCCAATTAACTAGTCGCAGCCCCCCATGATGTCAACTATTGGTTTGTAAACTACCTTCTTGAAAGCAGAAGCAGTCATACAGGAGCACGACTTGGAGGCTACACCTGCCATTGAATGAGAGTTGCTGTTGTTCATATGGTTTCCAGGCCCAATTGCATACAATGTTTTTTCATCTATTGACTGTAAGTGGGACCATCATGCTATAATGAGGAAGACTTGGAACCTGTGATTGAGACTGTAAACGCTTAGGAAAATGGTCTATGCCAGTTTAACCACCATGAAATCAGACAGATTTACATGTGGTGACACTCCCACCTTCAACTTTTCATGACGCTGTAACAAACGAGGACTCAAACACTTTCTGACTGACATGGATATTACCACCATCAAACAAGACCTTCTCATATTATGTGTCCTTTTTCTGTGGACTTCAGGTAATAAACAATACAAATCGACCACTTAACATTAAAACTTTTCATTAAAATACTCATTTTTTCTTATAGTTGATCTTTCTTTTTTTGTGTTTATAACGTAACGTTAATTACACACAGGTCTGTCTGATGGCAACGGTGTCAACCAAACACACGTACTGTGGAAAGACACGGGTGAAGATGCAACAATACATTGCAGCCACACCAAGGGTGTCTCCTTTTTCCAGATGTACTGGTACAGGCAGCTCCCGGGAGAGACGCTGAGGCAAATACTGTTGATGGTTTCAAAAACAAAGCCTGACTATGAAAATGGATTCAGTGAAGAGAAGTTCTCAGCCACCAAACCTGATGCACTCAGTGGGACATTGACAGTAAAGAATCTGGTGCCACAAGACAAAGGCTTGTATTTCTGTGCAGTCAGTGAACACAGTGACACACACGCACAGGGTAGATTAACAAAAACCCCAGTGCAATGCCGGCACTCCTCCATCCTTCTCTCTCACATGCTATAGGGGGACCTCCAGAATCATAAATACTCCTAGTTGCTTTTTGATTTCCTGCCAGACTTTTGAATACAGCTGCAGAATCAAACGTCACAAACTGCAGCAACACTCCCATCAACAACTCTTCAGATCTCTGCAACTAACCTGACAGTTACACACACTTGATCCAACATATGAAAGTTAATTCTTGACTATTAAACACTGGTTTGACAAAATAAGAGTTTGGGGCCACTTAGTGGACCCCTTAGTACACAGCATAGCACAGCAGTCATACGAGGTGGTACAGGAAGAGGATGGTGTGTGTACGGGTTACCAGGAAACAGAGGTGTGACTTAAGAAGAACAGCATATGCAGCCATGAAAACACACCACAGATGATCGTTCCTAAAGTCAGCCATGAAAGACAACAAGATGATCACACTCTTCTTCATGACCTTTAATGTTGTACTGGTCTCAGGTAATGAAATAATGTTCAGAGATAATCTCAAACTACTGCGTTCCTTAATGTTTAAACTCAAAGGGATGGAACAAAAACACTCAGGAAATACAAACAGAATGTCGTGTTCATTTACTTGATTCTGCTTATAGGTAATATAAACAGAATTATTGAAGAAATCTTTATTCATGTCTGTATTTACTATGAGATCTTGCAGGTGCACTGCCAGTGACAATTTTAATCTTTTTTTGAAAGTGTTCAGGCTCATATTATAGTTAAATGCTTCATTTATCTTTTTTCCACAGGTTCCTCTCTCAATGACAAAGTCCAGCAGCTTCCAGCTAACATTTACAAGAAACCAACAGAAACAGCCAAAATCTACTGTTCACACAGTATTGACAGCTATGATCAAATCCTGTGGTACAAGCAGATAAATAACAGAGAGCTTCAGTTCCTAGGATACATGGTCGGTAGCTCTGGATTTCCAGAGACTGGATCTGGTGTGATAATGGACGGGAACGCGAATAAAGATCAGAATGTCACATTAACAATTGATGGACTGAACCTGAACAGCAGTGCAGTGTTTTTCTGTGCTGCTCGTTACCACAGTGAAACACATCATCTGCTCCTCAGTACAAAAACCTGCACTTGAGGTTCTTTCATCAACTCCCAGCCCCTTACACACACACCCTCCTGTCATTAGGGGGCAGTATTTGTACTTCCTGTTACTTTGAACTGTGGTGAGAGTTGATATGACAGTTATGAAGTTGAGAGAAGATGGAGTTGACTCATACAGGAGGTCTAACTGCTGATGGACTGAAGAAAACACAATGATCCACTGCAACAAGGTTTAACCAAACAGCCAGAGAACACAAAATGATTGTCCTGTTTTATTTTATCTTCAGCTTGACCTTCAACAATATTTTGGTTTCAGGTAACAACAAAATTATTTTGAGAACTTGTATTTTATTTTAACCACAGTTATTTCTGTTAGATTTTGTGAAGTTTTATGTTCCACAGTTTTTAAATTCATCAAGTGTGTATTTTGTCTGATCTTTTTTGATCGTTTTTCCACAGGTTCCTCTCTCAGTGACAAAGTCCAGCAGCGTCCAGCTAACATTTACAAGAAACCAGCAGAAACAGCAAAAATCAACTGTTCACACAGTATTGACAGCTATGATCAAATCCTGTGGTACAAGCAGATAAATAACAGAGAGCTTCAGTTCCTAGGATACATGTTTGGTAGCTCTGGATTTCCAGAGACTGGATCTGGTGTGATAATGGACGGGAACGCGAATAAAGATCAGAATGTCACATTAACAATTGAGGGACTGAACCTGAACAGCAGTGCAGTGTATTTCTGTGCTGCTCGTTTACACAGTGAAACACATCATCTGCTCCTCAGTACAAAAACCTGCACATGTGATTCTCTAATCAGCTCCCAGCCCCTTACACACACACCCTCCTCTCATTAGGGGGCAGTATTTGTACTTTCTGTTACTCTGAACTGTGGTGAGAGTTGATATGACAGTTATGAAGTTGAGAGAAGAGGGAGTTGACTCATACAGGAGGTGTAACTGCTGATGGACTGAAGAAACCACAATGATCCACTGCAACAAGGTTTAACAAAACAGCCAGAGAACACAAAATGATTGTCCTGTTTTATTTTATCTTCAGCTTGACCTTCAACAATATTTTGGTTTCAGATAACAACACAATTATTTTGAGAACTTGTATTTTATTTTAACCACAGTTATTTCTGTTAGATTATGTGAAGTTTTATGTTCCTCAGTTTTTTAATTCATCAAGTGATTGTATTTTGTCTAATCTTTTTGATCGTTCTTCCACAGGTTCCTCTCTCAGTCACAAAGTCCAGCAGCGTCCAGCTAACATTTACAAGAAACCAGTAGAAACAGCCAAAATCCCCAATTAACAAGTCGCAGCCCCCCATGATGTCAACTATTGGTTTGTAAACTACCTTCTTGAAACCAGAAGCAGTCATACAGGACCACGACTTGGAGCCTACACCTGCCATTGAATGAGAGTTGCTGTTGTTCATATGGTTTCCAGGCCCCATTGCATACAATGTTTTTAGATCTATTGACTCTAAGTGGGACCATCATGCTATAATGAGGAAAACTTGGAACCTGTGATTGAGACTGTAAACGCCTTAGGAAAATGGTCTATGCCAGTTTAACCATGAAATCAGACAGATTTACATGTGGTGTCACTCCCACCTTCAACTCTTCATGACGCTGTAACATACGAGGACTCAAACACTTTCTGACTGACATGGATATTACCACCATCAAACAAGACCTTCTCATATTATGTGTCCTTTTTCTGTGGACTTCAGGTAATAAACAATACAAATCGACCACTTAACATTAAAACTTTACATTAAAATACTCATGTTCTTCTTATAGTTGATCATTCTTTTTTTGTGTTTATAACGTAACGTTAATTACACACAGGTCTGTCTGATGGCAACGGTGTCAACCAAACACACGTACTGTGGAAAGACACGGGTGAAGATGCAACAATAAATTGCAGCCACACCAAGGGTGTCTCCTTTTTCCAGATGTACTGGTACAGGCAGCTCCCGGGAGAGACGCTGAGGGAAATACTGTTTATGTCTTCAAAAACAAAGCCTGACTATGAAAATGGATTCAGTGAAGAGAAGTTCTCAGCCACCAAGCCTGATGCGCTCAGTGGGACATTGACAGTAAAGAATCTGGTGCCAGAAGACAAAGGCTTGTATTTCTGTGCAGTCAGTGAACACAGTGACACACACTCACAGGGTAGATTAACAAAAACCCCAGTGCAATGCCAGCACTCCTCCATCCTTCTCTCTCACATGCTATAGGGGGACCTCCAGCATCATAAATACTCCCAGTTAATTTTTGATTTCCTGCCAGACTTTTGAATACAGCTGCAGGATCAAACGTCACAAACTGCAGCGACACTCCCATCAACAACTCTTCAGATCTCTGCAACTAACCTGACAGTTACACAGACTTGATCCAAAATGGTCGCCTCAGCTCCTTGTTAATGTTTGGAAGAAAGGTGACTTATAACAAGAAGTTGTTGTTTTACAGAGTTCACCTGTTGCTTTGGTGATGACAGAGTTTTAGAGTCGTCTACTTTAGCATTTCCATCAACTGTTATACACAGGTTTCACCGCTGGAAGCGATGTCACATAAAATTCTACACATGGAAAAGACAAAGTTAAAAGTGCGACAAGACAATGCAGCCACACCGAGGGGGTCAAACAGTAGCAGATGTACCGATTCTTTCATTATTACATTTAAAAGAGGCATTGCCATTTTGTTATGAAATAGGTAAATATTTTTTGGGTTGGTGTAGAACATTGTTAAACTCCATCTTTGTCCCCATTTTAATTCCATTAACCTTTCAACACAATCCCCTCAGAATTTAAGCAGGAAAGCAAGAGTTCTGGAAAAGCTCTCATTATGAAAGATAATTCTTGATTATTAAAACAATGGTTTGACAAAATAAGAGTTAAGGGCCACTTAGTGGACCCCTCAGTACACAGCACAGCACAGCAGTCATACGAGGTGGTACAGGAAGAGGATGGTGTGTGTACGGGTTACCAGGAAACAGAGGTGTGACTTAAGAAGAACAACATATGCAGCCATGAAAACACACCACATATGATCGTTCCTAAAGTCAGCCATGAAAGACGACAAGATGATCACACTCTTCTTCATGACCTTTAATATAGTACTGGTCTCAGGTAATGAAATAATGTTCAGAGATGATCTCAAACTACTGCGTTCCTTAATGTTTAAATTCAAAGGGATTGAACTAAACTCTGAGGAAATACAAAATGATTACTAGATTCTGCTTATAGGTAATATGAACATAATTATTAAAGATATGTTTATTCATGTCTGTATTCACTATGTAATATTGCAGGTGCACTGCAAGTGACAATTTTAATCTTTTTTTCAAAGTGTTCATTCTCATATTGTAGTTAAATACTTCATTTATCTTTTTTCCACAGGTTCCTCTCTCAGTGACAAAGTCCAGCAGCTTCCAGCTCACATTTACAAGAAACCAACAGAAACAGCCAAAATCTACTGTTCACACAGTATTGACAGCTACGATAGAATCTTCTGGTACAAGCAGATCAATAACAGAGAGCTTCAGCTCCTAGGATACATGGTCGGTAGCTCTGGATTTCCAGAGACTGGATCTGGTGTGATAATGGTCGGGAACGCGAATAAAGATCAGAATGTCACAATAACAATTGATGGACTGAACCTGAACAGCAGTGCAGTGTATTTCTGTGCTGCTAGTTTACACAGTGAAACACATCATCTGCTCCTCAGTACAAAAACCTGCACATGAGGTTCTTTCATCAGCTCCCAGCCCCTTAAACACACACCCTCCTGTCATTAGGGGGCAGTCATTGTACTTTTTGTTACTCTGAACTGTGGTGAGAATTGATATGAAAGTTATGAAGTTGAGAGAAGAGGGAGTTGACTCATACAGGAGGTGTAACTGCTGATGGACTGAAGAAAACACAATGATCCACTGCAACAAGGTTTAACCAAACAGCCAGAGAACACAAAATGATTGTCCTGTTTTATTTTATCTTCAGCTTGACCTTCAACAATATTTTGGTTTCAGGTAACAACAAAATTATTTTGAGAACTTGTATTTTATTTTAACCACAGTTATTTCTGTTAGATTTTGTGAAGTTTTATGTTCCACAGTTTTTAAATTCATCAAGTGTGTATTTTGTATAATCTTTTTGATCGTTTTTCCACAGGTTCCTCTCTCAGTCACAAAGTCCAGCAGCGTCCAGCTAACATTTACAAGAAACCAGCAGAAACAGCAAAAATCTACTGTTCACACAGTATTGACAGCTATGATCGAATCCTCTGGTACAAGCAGATCAATAACAGAGAGCTTCAGCTCCTAGGATACATGTTAGGTAGCTCTGGATTCTCAGAGCCTGGAGCTGGTGTGCAAATGGACGGGAACGCGAATAAAGATCAGAATGTCACATTAACAATTGATGGACTGAACCTGAACAGCAGTGCAGTGTATTTCTGTGCTGCTAGTTTACACAGTGAAACACATCATCTGCTCCTCAGTACAAAAACCTGCACATGAGGTTCTTTCATCAGCTCCCAGCCCCTTACACACACACCCTCCTGTCATTAGGGGGCAGTATTTGTACTTTTTGTTACTCTGAACTGTGGTGAGAGTTGATATGACAGTTATGAAGTTGAGAGAAGAGGGAGTTGACTCATACAGGAGGTGTAACTGCTGATGGACTGAAGAAAACACAATGATCCACTGTAACAAGGTTTAACCAAACAGCCAGAGAACACAAAATGATTGTCCTGTTTTATTTTATCTTCAGCGTGACTTTCAACAATATTTTGGTTTCAGGTAACGTGAAAATTATTTTGAGAAATTTTATTCTATTTTACCACAACTATTTCTGTTAGATTTTGTGAACTTTTATGTTTCTCAGTTTTTAAATTCATCAAGTGTTTGTATTTTGTCTGATCTTTTTTGATCGTTCTAACACAGGTTCCTCTCTCAGTCACAAAGTCCAGCAGCGTCCAGCTAACATTTACAAGAAACCAGTAGAAACAGCCCAAATCCCCAATTAACAAGTCGCAGCCCCCCATGATGTCAACTATTGGTTTGTAAACTACCTTCTTGAAACCAGAAGCAGTCATAGAGGAGCACGACTTGGAGCCTACACCTGCCATTGAATGAGAGTTGCTGTTGTTCACATGGTTTCCAGGCCCCATTGCATACAATGTTTTTTCATTTATTGACTGTAAGTGGGACCATCATGCTATAATGAGGAAGACTTGGAACCTGCGATTGAGACTGTAAACGCTTAGGAAAATGGTCTATGCCAGTTTAACCAACATGAAATCAGACAGATTTACATGTGGTGACACTCCCACCTTCAACTCTTCATGACGCTGTAACAAACGAGGACTCAAACACTTTCTGACTGACATGGATATTACCACCATCAAACAAGACCTTCTCATATTATGTGTCCTTTTTCTGTGGACTTCAGGTAATAAACAATACAAATCGACCATTTAATATTAAAACTTTACATCAAATTACTCATGTTTTTATTATAGTTGATCTTTATTTAATTTTTTTGTTCATAACGTGATGGTAATTACAAACAGGTCTGTCTGACGGTAACAGTGTCAACCAAACATCTGTACTGTGGAAACACACGGGTGAAGATGCAACAACAAACTGCAGCCACACCAAGGGTTCCACCTTTTACCAGATGTACTGGTACAGGCAGCTCCCGGGAGAGACGCTGAAGCAAATACTGTTTATGTCTTCAGACACACATCGTGAATATGAATCTGGATTCAGTGAAAAGAAGTTCTCCTCCACCAAGCCTAATGCACTCAGTGGGACATTGACAGTAACGAATCTGGTGCCAGAAGACAAAGGCTTGTATTTCTGTGCAGTCAGTGAACACAGTGACACACACTCACATGGTAGATTAACAAAAACCCCAGTGCAATGCCAGCACTCCTCCATCCTTCTCTCTCACATGCTATAGGGGGACCTCCAGCATCATAAATACTCCCAGTTGCTTTTTGATTTCCTGCCACACTTTTGAATACAGCTGCAGGATCAAACATCACAAACTGCAGCAACACTCCCATCAACAACTCTTCAGATCTCTGCAACTAACCCGACAGTTACACAGACTTGATCCAACATGGACCCATTTTAATTCCATTAACCTTTCAATACAATCCCCTCAGAATTTTAGCAGGAAAGCAAGAGTGCTGGAAAAGCTCTTATTATGAAAGTTAATTCTTGAATATTAAAACAATGGTTTGACAAAATAAGAGTTTAGGGCCACTTAGTGGACCCCTCAGTACACAGCACAGCACAGCAGTCATACGAGGTGGTACAGGAAGAGGATGGTGTGTGTACGGGTTACCAGGAAACAGAGGTGTGACTTAAGAAGAACAACATATGCAGCCATGAAAACACACCACAGATGATCGTTCCTAAAGTCAGCCATGAAAGACAACAAGATGATCACACTCTTCTTCATGACCTTTAATGTTGTACTGGTCTCAGGTAATGAAATAATGTTCAGAGATAATATCAAACTACTGCGTTCCTTAATGTTTAAACTCAAAGGGATGGAACAAAAACACTCAGTAAATACTAAATGATTGTCCTGTTCATTTACTAGATTCTGCTTACAGGTAATATAAACAGAATTATTAAAGAAATCTTTATTCATGTCTGTATTCAGTCTGTAATATTGCAGGTGCACTGCAAATGACAATTTTAATATTTTAAGCGTTCATGCTCATATTGTAGTTAAATGCTTCATTTATCTTTTTTCCACAGGTTCCTCTCTCAGTGACAAAGTCCAGCAGCTTCCAGCTCACATTTCCAAGAAACCAACAGAAACAGCCAAAATCTACTGTTCACACAGTATTGACAGCTACAATGTAATCCTCTGGTACAAGCAGATAAATAACAGAGAGCTTCAGTTCCTAGGATACATGGTCGGTAGCGCTGAATTTCCAGAGACTGGATCTGGTGTGAAAATGGACGGGAGCGCGAATAAAGATCAAAATGTTTCATTAACAATTGAAGGACTGAACCTGAACAGCAGTTCAGTGTATTTCTGTGCTGCTAGTTTACACAGTGAAACACATCATCTGCTCCTCAGTATAAAAACCTGCACATATGATTCTTTCATCAGCTCACAGCCCCTTACACACTCACCCTCCTCTCATTAGGGGGCAGTATTTGTACTTTCTGTTACTCTGAACTCTGCTGACAGTTGATATGATAGTTGTGAAGTTGAGAGAAGAGGGAGTTGACTCATACAGGAGGTCTAACTGCTGATGGACTGAAGAAACCACAATGATCCACTGCAACAAGGTTTAACCAAACAGCCAGAGAACACAAAATGATTGTCCTGTTTTATTTTATCTTCAGCGTGACTTTAAACTATATATTGGTTTCAGGTAACCTCAAAATTATTTTGAGAACTTTTAATTTAATTTTACCAAATCGTTTTAGTTTTTTCAATTTTATGTTTCTCCCTTTATAAATTCGTCCTTGTTTGTATTTTGTCTGATGCTTCATTTATCTTTTTTCCACAGGTTCCTCTTTCAGTGACAAAGTCCACCAGAGTCCAGCTCACATTTACAAGAAACCAGCAGAAACAGCCAAAATCAACTGTTCACACAGTATTGACAACTATGATCGAATCCTCTGGTACAAACAGATAAATAACAAACAGCTACAGTTTCTGGGACAGATGTATGCAAACACTGAATTTCCAGAGACTGGATCTGGTGTGAAAATCGACGGGAACGGGAAGAAAGATCATAATGTCACATTAACAGTTGAAGGACTGAACCTGAACAGCAGTGCAGTGTATTTCTGCGCTGCTAGTTCACACAGTGACACCACCATGTGCTCCCCAGTACAAGAACCTCACCATCACACAGTTCTCCTCTCTGTAGTAAAGCTCACATGACTCTTGCACCTGGAGTGAACCAGTCTAACCTCTCACAGATCAGAGATTGTAATAGGAGGTCCTTTCTAGTAACGTCACAACTCCCTTATAAAGAGCCGACTCAGACATTCAGTATGTGCGCTGAGGCTCATTTCATCTGATTCAGTACAATGGGTCCAATACTCATCACATTTACAGTTTCGTTTTTCTGGCTTCAAGGTACATGAACAAAAAGTAATTTTTAAAGAGGACTTGTTTGAACCGCCAAGGAGGTTATGGTTTTCCCCTTGTCTGTTTGCTTGTCATCAGGATTATACATTACTATTACTGAATGGAATTCCACTTAACTTGGTGGAAGGTTCTGACCAAATGTTGGTGCAGATCAGGAGAAAAGACCGATTCAGCACATTTATTATACTTATTTTAAGATTGCGAGATAGGGCTTTTTTTAATTCACAGATTTCACTTGAAATTATCAATGTATCTGAAAAAAAAAATAGAGCAATAAAATTGGAATAAACTTCTTTCACCGAAAAGGTTATAAAAATTGTTTCAGTTTTGTATTTTCTCCGCACAGGTCTCGGCCAGCATGTGACCCAGTTACCTGCAACCAGCTGGAGTTACGTGTCCAAATCCGCAGAGATGAACTGCAGCCACAACAGAGACGCTGGTCATAACCAGATGTACTGGTTCAGGCAGCGCCATGGGGAGACCATGACTCTCATTGTCTACGCACTTTTTGGAATGGACCCAGACTACGGGAAAAGCCCTGCAGACAAATATTCAGCCGTCAGACCAGACTTCAAGAGCGGCTCTCTTACTGTGAAAAACGTGCAGCCTGAGGACAGCGCTGTGTATTTCTGTGCTGTCAGTAAGCACAGTGATGGGAGAAGTATTAGAAGCTGCACAAAAACTGCTGGCCAATAAATGTGTTGCATTATAAGTTTTTTTTACATGTAACTTTCCAGAAGGTGGTGCTGGAGCTGAAGAAATACTCAAGCTCAACACAGGCAGCCCAAAGACAGTTAACTGGTCTAGAGAGAAAGGTGTTAATGAAAGAGTGTCACGTTGAGCTTACAGTCTGTCAACATGCCCACATTCTTACGGTTGGTGATTCAGTTATCAAACTTTATCAATAGTTTCTACAAGGTTTTTCCGGTTTCTATCTTAGCAGGAGTTTTGTTCCTCGTCCTGAACAGAGACAATCGATGGGGTCTGATTTCAGCGACTGACATCTACAAGACTGTCAAACACAGCTGTAAAGACATTGTCTTACAAGTGCACTTCTGGGTCTTGACGTCCATCAGTCTTCCACTGACCTCGTCACAAACCCCGGGTGACAGTTTAAATTTGCTGCAGCCAAATAAAATATTAATATACACTATCCCGGTCAAAAAATGTAATATAAATAAAACAAACAATTGCAGCCAGCAACACACACAGACAAAAATCCCAACTGAATTTAAATAACACAGTTTTCTCCTTTGTGGTTTTGAATAAAACAGAATCAGCTACACCCACACACCTGCTTTTGTGGTTTTATATTGAACTTGATGTAATCATATAAGCTATTATAGCAACGCCTCCTTACTGCATCTGCATATCTGTTTCCTGCTTAAACTGTTCAAGAAAGACACCCTGAATGTGACAAGTCAGATCTCATCATGAGGATTAGATTTCTCTTTTGCACTTTTCTCACAGGTAAAAAATGCTTCACTGCTAAATACTTATTTTACTGTATTTGCCTTCACTTCTTAAATCAATAATCTATCCCTCTGTGCTGACAGCAGGTATTTCTCTAGGGATTCAGGTCGACCAGTCTCCCTCTGCTCTCTTCAAACGAGCTGGGGATGATGTGCAACTCGTCTGCACCCACGATCGGTCTGAGTTCAGAGTGATGCTGTGGTACCAGCAGTCTCCAGGGGAAGAAGCTCTGAAAATCATTGCAAGGCAACTGTACGATGACAGCAGCATAGAAGAGCCATTTCAGAAACACTTCAGAGTAGCTGGTGATCCAAATGGAGGCACAACAAATGGTTCACTTTCCATAATCAAACTAAAAGCACTTGAACACACTGCAACGAATTTCTGTGCAGCTAGTAAAGCACAGTTCACCATCGCCCCTATACGCTTTACATAAAACCCTTTCACACGCGCGCACACACACACACACACACACACACACACACAAAGAAAACCAACTCTCCTAACAAAGTTTTGAGGTTCTGTGGTCTGGCAGATTTGTCCTCGTTCATCATTCAGCAGCTTGTCATGAAGAGAAAAAAACCTCAAACTCTCAAACCCTGAAAGAGTTTCTTCAATTAAACTGTAGCGGCCCAACATTTTATACTTTGTCTCGTCACACTGTCACAATGAAACCATTTTTTTTAGACACCAACTTTGTGTTTTGCTCCTTTGTTGCAGATTGTACAATCTGCCATGTGCTCACTTATGCTATCGTGGTCAACAAAGTTTCTACCATTCAGGCAGACAGTCAGAACTAGTTTCAGCTGCAGTTGTGCACGTGTACACAAGTGGCACGCGATGCGGTACTACACAACACACACTTCTAATACCAGATGACAGCAAGACTTCAGTTCCTCTTCAGATGTCTGTATGTCAACCTCACTTCACTTCCTGCACATCCTCGTCCACAAAACTCAGCCTCACATCCATCATTACCGTGATCTGTATCAAGGGTATGAAGTCATGACAACACTTATAACTCTTAAATAAATAATCAATTTAAAATGGAGCGAAGAATGAATTGCAATCCACTCTAAGTGAGCAATTATGCTTTCAATAACTTTATAGTGTAGAGATAGGATGTTTAAGTTCCAGCTGAACTAGGTTTTTATGCTCTCTTTGCAGGTGTTTACCTCTGCGATGAATCACAAGTTTGTCAGATGCCATCTGAGCTGCTCGTGAAACCCAACCGTGAAGTCAACCTGAGCTTATCACATCAAAATCCACGCTACGACACGATTCTCTGGTACCAGCGCTCAGCAGGAGACAGTTCTCTGAAGCTTATTGGCTCTGTGAATTATAAATTTCTTAAGATCCAGTCACTGTTTGTCGGCCACTTTGAAGTGAGTGGAAACGGAGAGAAACAAGCTTTTCTTCACATTAAGAAGCCGAGGCACCCTGAAGACAGTGGAGAATATTTTGGAGCAGCCAGTGTACACAGTTATAAAGACGGAGATGCTGTCGTACATGAAACCTCAATTACGATCCAGCAGATACCAGCACACAGACTGTAAACCACTGAAACCATGTGACAGTCTTCATTATAACTGGAATTTGTTTTATTCATTTAGGGAGCAATGATGACAAGACAGTTGAGGGCACGTTTCTGATGTTTCTAACAAGCATCAGAAGTAAAACTGAAAAAGAAGAAAGATCTAAGGATGAAATAAAGCAGTCATTCACGTAGGAGACGCTGACAAGGACAATATGTTAATATATGGGAAAGAAAAACTCAGAGTTCATGTTTGAAAAAAGCAGTTTTTCCAATTCGTGTCACGGCAAAGAATGTTAAATCTACCTGAGGAGTTTCTATGACCACACGCAGAGGTAGGACATACATATTTTCAACAGTTTTTGCTACTTTCACAGTTATTTTTTTTTTTGCTTCTATCACATGTTGGGTTAAGGTTCTGATGTCATTTCCTCACTTCAGATTTGAAGAGAGAGTGTTGGTTCACTCACTGTATTTCCATAACTTCTCTTCCTCCTTTACAGTCAAAATGATTCCGAGCTTCACCACCTTGACTTTCTTTGTACTCTGGGCTTCAGGTAAAGTAAAAATCTATAAAAACAAAAACACAATGCTCTCTCTTTCAATTTTTGATACAAATTTTCCTGCGCTTTAATAATTTGTAGCATTTGAGTTGAAACATTTAGATTTCACCCAAACTTTATTTATACTTTAGCCTTTGTAGATATGTTTTCTGTTTTCTTTCATTTCAGGAGTTTCTCATTCTGTGCTTATCACTCAGTGGCCCCAGTACATTTTAAGGTCTCTCAGTGGCTCTGCAGAAATGCACTGCTACCAGAATGACACCGACTATCAGTATATGTACTGGTACAAACAGCAGCGAGGAACACAACCTCAGTTAATGGTTTATTTAGTGGGCAGCTCTGCCACCTATGAAGAAGGATTCAAATCTGGCTTTGAGGCAAAGATATTGCAGAAGAAGAAGTGGTCTCTGAAGATACCCAGCACTCAGAGGAAAGATGAGGCTGTTTATCTGTGCGCTGCCAGTCTACACAGTGCTGTGACAGACACCAAGTCTATGACAAAAACATCCCGACATCTGACTCACATTAATGATAACAGGAAGGATGTCAACCACACTGTGGAGATGTTATCAGGGACATTTACTGCAAATGCCTTCTCACTTGAGTCAATGTAAGTGAAGAGCAAAGGATGAATAATATTAATTATAAAATAAACTATAAAGAACAAACTGCTCTGTAAAATTAAGGAGTATATGACTTGTCGTATAAAATAAAACAAAACAGATTTATGTTGAAACACAGGACGTGTTAATGAGGATAGATTCAACCAACAGGGGGAGGCACAGCTCATGGCATGAAGCTTTTATCAAGAGAAGGGGGGGGGGGAGAAGTAACCGACACACACACCCTCTGATGTGAGGAAGAGCAGCACTTCCTCACATCAGTTATTCGCGATGCCTTCACCTGTGCAAACATTGGGTTTGCTCTTCATCGGTTTTTATTGTAAGATGTAGAATTTTGTCTTTTATTTCATCAATACTCATTTTCTATTTTTTTGTCCGTGAAACTGAGGTATTCGTTTTTTTCAGAATCAATAACATTTTATTAAATCTGCTTTTTTCCCTACAGGTCAGGTGAGCGCTGTGACTTTTCAACAGTCTCCCCCCTCGATAGTGAAGGAGAACACTGTGGTCCAGATCGACTGCAGTCACAATGATAATAGCCTTCCATATATGCTCTGGTATCAGCAGAGACAGGACCGTCTGTCTTTGACCCTCATTGGGTACGGATATGCAAACAGCCCCCAAAGCTATGAGAATCAGTTCGAAGAACAATTCAAGCTGAGCAGAAAAAGCTCCACAACAGGATCGCTCGTTATTAACACGGCAAACCTGTCGCACACTGCTGTTTATTTCTGCGCTGCAAGTACACACAGTGATGTGGTTCAATGAGACTCCCTCACTAAAAACCCTGATGGTTTTACTGCGCATGACATTTGTGCATCTGCGTGATAAGCCACTTGTGTCGTTTCACAGACTCTCACTTGAGGAAGCTGCGTTTCTTCACACACACACACACACACACACACACACACACACACACACACACACACACACACACAAAGGCTACGATACATGAGCACAACTAACCGCAAGTCCGTGTCAATCCTGAAGTTTCATCACGTTTTTAATCATGGAAGAATTTACACTTGGACATTCATCAGTGTGATAAGAAAATTATTTGGCTGAATCATTTGACATTTCACTTTGGTCCGTGTCCAATTCAATAACACAGAGAAGGCTGGGTTTTTGACCTGTACTGCAGCCAGCCACCAGGAGGCAATTGAGATTCACTGGCTTCACATTTGGGGGGGCAGTCAGTATCATTGCACATCACTAACATGCTCGTCACACTCGTTTATCTGTCACTTCTTTTACAATCTGGTGGGTTTTATGTTTTATGTTTTCTCTCATCATGGCTGTACTGTCCAACCAGTGCCCCGATGGCTGTTTTCATGTATTTGTGTAATTTGTCATGTGCCACAGGTCTGGCAGTTGTTGTTCAGCAGTCTGGAGATCAAGTCTCTCGCCCAGGAGACAAAGTGATGCTGGAGTGCAGCCTGGGGCAAGGGTTCATCATGACCAGTTACACCATGTACTGGTACCGACAAAACCACTACGCAGCTCAGGTGGAGTTTCTCACCAAAGAACACGACCAAAGTGAGGGACGCCTCCAGTCAACTATCGCCGCATCCAAAAACAACTTCTCTCTTCAGATCACTGATCTGCTCCTGACTGACAGCAGCACGTACTACTGTGCTGCCAGTCACAGTGATGCACACGGACCTGGCAGTCATACAAATACCAAGTCAGACTGTAGCATACAACATGCAGGCAGGAGGAAGCTGTGGCATGTTTGGTTTGTAGAGAATGAATAAGTATGAGAATCCTTGTGCTGAAGGTCCGGCCACACTGGGGTCCTACTGGGCTCCTTGTCAGTTATGACTCAATTTAGTAAACACACCGGATGAGCCAGTGCTGATATTAAAGAGTAAACAAGTTACTATTGCTTTAAGGAAAAGAGTCAATGATTCCCAAGATGTTGTAATTGAGGCTTGAAATTCTACAGTTCAACTTGAAAAAACTTCTGAAACAATACGAGTGAGGAAAAATAGTTTCTATTAACACATTGAAAGGAAGAGGAGGAGCCTATTTCAAAAGTTTTGATCGTGGCAGCAGAATAAGACAAAAGTTGAGTTGTCAAAGAAGAAGACGGCTTTGATTATTTTTCTCTGGGACAATGAACATCTTACTCTTGGTTGCAGTTACAATCTTCTCTAGTAGGTACTTTTAAGTTACAATGAAAGAAATGTTACTTCTTTTGCGATCAGAATTTTGCTCGTTCTGGTTTGTTCGTTTATTTACTTGTCGTCGTTTTCTTGTTTTCCAGATTTCTCCGTCTGCATTAAAATTCTCCAGCCTCAGTTTGTATTCAGCCATGACAGAGACAAAACTGTGACGCTGCAGTGTGAACAAGATGACAATCAATATTACTACATGTTCTGGTATAGACAGAGAAACAGTGGGGAATTAAATCAGGTAGCAAGTTCTCCTGGAAAAGATTCATCGAACATTGAGGCTCCTTTCAAAGAAGACAAGTACACCATGTCAAGGCCGACACTGCTCAACTCCTCTCTGCAGATACACCCTGTTGAGGCTGGAGACTCAGCTGTGTATTACTGCGCCTCTAGAATAGCACAGCAGTTCAGAGAGCCTCAGCAGCTGAACAACAACCTCAGGAACACACCAGGAAGAGAACAGGTGGAGGGGCGAGTAAAAGAGGCTAGAAATTAATTGGTTCTAGTTTCTCAGTTGTGATTAGATAAAAATGATGTCCCTTCTTTTAGGATTTATAACAGACACTTTATATTATATTCTAACGTTTGAGGCAGCTGTGGCTCAGGAGGTAAATTGTGTCGTCCACTAATTGGGCGGTCAATGGTTCGGTTCCTGTCTCGTTTAGGACGCATGCCAAATATTTCAACAGCATGTGAATGAGCTGCATGACTGAAAGAGCTGCATGTAGAATCCCTGAGTGAATGTTGACTGCACTGTTACAAACATAGAGTGGTTGTTAAGACTAGAAAATTAATATTGAAATGCAGCCTGTTAACATTTCAGAAGTAAAACAATTTACAGATTAACACAGAAAATATTCTCTGCTTTTTGCTGTGATAGTGAAAACAACCCTTTAGTTTATTAAACAAGCAAGTTTCCATTAATCCTGCGGAATGTACAAGAGCTGCTGCTCCACATTTCAGTCATACAACACCACAGAGCGGATCAATTCAGATTAGTGAGCAGGTACGGTGGAGGTTGATAGAGCCAGTGCATTTCACCCTGAACAGGATCAGGTTTAAGAGGAGATCATACACTGACCTCTACAGGGTTCACGTGAGACTACATGTGGGTGAGGTAGTAAATAAAATGTACTATATTGTGAAATACTGCAAAATCATTTTAATGAACCAGGTGTGAAATTGTGTGGATATGTTGAATTTGTACATACAAATATTTGCGATAGAAAAAGGGGACACACTCCCGACTCATTTGACAAAAGAAAAGTAATGACCTGTTTAAGATAGTTAGAAGATATGTTGTTCAGATGCTGCTATAAATATGATTTAACTTGTAAAGAAATGGAAGTTATGGAAGTTAAGTTAGACATTATCAGTAGTGTTGTACTTCATCATGCTATTCTGATTTATTTCTATAAATAAAAAGGTGTTATATCAACTGAGTCGTCATTATATAGAATAATACATTGAAAGCCAAAAGTTGAAAACTGCACTTAAAGACATAGAAGTGCTTCATAGAGCTGAAGGCGACCGGATTGGCTTTTACTAGTTTCTACATTTCAAGCTCGACATTAGAAGACAAACGAGTAATTTGAGGATCATCTGTGTCAGTCACATCAGTGAATGTTCCTCCGTATTTATATGTCTCTTCTCCGATAAATGGGTGGATAAGGAGGTGTGACCATATATGATGTCACTTCCTTTGAGAGGCTAAAATAAACACAACAGACAAAACAGTTCCTAAGCAATCGCTTCTTTTCTTAGCCGACACAGAAATAGCAGCAGTCAGACTTGATGCCGTTCAGCTGTCAGTGAGTCCAACCTGTACAGCTGCTCTCAGAGAGATGGAGGCTGAGATATGGAGTCGCTGGGTGGGGGTGGGAAACAGTGAAGAAAAACGACATCAGGTTTTTGTGTAGTGTTTTCTCACAGTGGGCACAGGGGGCCACGGTGATACATTCCCATAGAAACGCCGTACAAAAACCTCCTCCCATTGACACCCATTGTATAGATGGCTGTTTGTAACCTGGGGCTCTCGATGGAGCAGAAAACATCAACACTCTGAAGGTGTGTTTGATGTCAGGTCACACTGGCATTGGAAAGATGATAACAATGAAGAATTTGGCCGAAACACAGTCTTACATTTTTATATATTTCATTCAAATGGAGGATTGTTTAACTTTGGTTGTATAAAACAAAGCACACTTGGAAATTATGAAGCTTATCCTTCAGGATTTAACCTTTTACATCCTCTGGATTATTAGGCTGTGTCCTAACTTTATGGGATGTTTTGTGACTTTTTGGTGAAGGAGACAGCCAGTGTGACACTGGAAGTGAAGCCTACTTTGGAAAAGGAACAAAACTGACTGTTCTGGGTAAGTCTAAGCTTTCACAACATCACTTCACTAAAACAAACCTAAAAACAAAAGAAGCTGGTGTGGAAGTAAAGTAACAAGTGAGCAGAGAAACACTGTGACCTACACTGAGCCTGCTTACTTTGGCCAAGGAACCAAACTGACTGTTTTAGGTAAATATTTCCATTTATTACTGTATATTCTTAAATGTCACATTGCTTTGGAATCCAAGTATAAATTGAAGTATTAGTAAAACCTTCCAAAGACTCTGATAGAGAGAAAGACTCAACAGTTTCATGCTCAGTATTTTTACACTGTGAGAACTTAAACGAAATGCACTTTGGAAATGGAACAAAACTGACTGTTCTGGGTAAGTCTAAGCTTTCACAACATCACTTCACTAAAACAAACCTATAAACAAAAGAAGCTGGTGTGGAAGTGGAGGAGAAAGTGTTGTCATGAAATCTGAAATATTGAGCTGAACAGAGAACACTGTGACCAACTATGATCCTGCTTACTTTGGGCAAGGAACCAAACTCACAGTTTTAGGTAAATATTTCCATTTATTACTGTATATTCATAAATGTCACATTGCTTTGGAATCCAAGTATAAACAGAGGTATTAGTAAAAACCTTCCAAAGACTCAACAGTTTCATGCTCAGTATTTTTACACTGTGACAACTTCAATGAAGCGTACTTTGGAAAAGGGACAAAACTGACTGTTCTGGGTGAGTCAGGTTTATTGAAATGAAACAAATGCAATAACTTTTTCACTGAAATGCTGCATTAAGAAAGGTAACGTACTCAGGTCTGGACAGTTTGAGTTCAGCTCAGCGGTTTTTGATGACGGGCTTTAATGCTGTGTCAATTATGAAGCTTATTTCGGCCAGGGAACGAAGCTGACAGTTCTTGGTGAGTAAAACTTTTTGCCCAAGAATTCAACTCTTAAAAACTAAAACCCAATGAAGCAGATATGTTTTGGGGTTGCACTAAACTTAAAAAAACTGAATGTAGTGGTATGAATGTTTTTTTGTTGGTTTTAAATTGCATGTAACATGTTGGTTACGTTAACTACTTAATTGAATATAGAGGAAACAAAGTAAAAGTAGCACTTGTGCTGTTTTTAGCACCGATTAGATTCACTGTGACTCGGGTTCTTCAGTTGCTTATTTTGGTGGAGGAACAAAGTTAACTGTTCTAGGTAAGAAAATATTGCAATATCTATTTGTTCAGATGTTTGTGAAACTGTGAATTTACTCAGAGAGCGACAATCAATCCCATAATCATGATTGAACCACAGTTATGGCTGTAAATGGGCTCAATGTTAGGGGAAAAGTTGTAATAATCTCAAAGTGGCACTTTAAGGAGGCAAGAGGAAGAGTTTTTGTGCAGTTGAATGTCTCTGTGCTCATACACGGAGGCTTACTTTGGATCTGGAACCAAACTCACTGTTTTAGGTAAGAAAACATTCAAAGATTCAACCTCACTGTGCACGATTCTCTTAGTGGCAGGTCAATATTAAAGTCCTTGTTTAGAAGATACTCCCTGAACATTTCATTTGAAGTCTGTGAAGTAAGTGTGGTAATTTAGACGTGACAAAGGTAAATTCAGAATTTAGTTTATGCCTGGTAAAAAGGATTTGTCTGTGTTCATAACTGTAGTGCAGGAGTTAAACATTTGGCTCAATGCCCAGAATATTAGTGTCACAGCGAGTTCTTATCAGCCCTGTGAATTACTGTGAGTTTCCAGTCCGAGGCGTACTTTGGAGCTGGAACTAAACTCACTGTTTTAGGTAAGATTACTGTTTAATTACATGAAAAAATAGCCTAAACTGTCAAAACATTAAATGAAAATGTTTTTTATTTGATACATACTGCCAGTTACGTTATGTTGTTTTATCTTAGCCTCTAAAATGAACACTGAGTTGGCAGATTCAATTTGGGAAGAGCAAATCTATTTAGGGAATAGTATGTATTCAAGTGTTCAGGTGTGCACAGTGAAACGTTTTAGTTTATCTGATAAAAGAGCTCAAAAAACAGTCTGCAGCTTTCAGTGCAGAGTGGTTGAGCAGTTTTCTCTGTAGCCTTGTATCAGTGTGAACAAGTACAACCCAGCTTACTTTGGCAGCGGCACTAAACTGACAGTGTTAGGTAAGAACAAAATAAAAAATAATTCGTACAAGTCTTTGTTTTTTGAAAGTCATTAAGCTTAAATGTGCAAAAACTTTTTTTTGAGGAAATGTTTCAAGGTCTTGTTTTGTGAGGTTTGTTGTAAAAAAACTGCAGAATAATGTCAAATCTATACGAGATAAATCGAGCTAAAACTTTATACTTGGTTAACATACCAGACTTTGTTATAATAAAATAAATGTTCTGTTATTCAAAACAACCATGATATTTGACAAACAAAGTAAGATTGAATGTTTTGGTTGGTCACAATAATCAAGACACAAAGAAAGAAAGAAAAAAAATATATCAAGGGAATTAATCATCAGGATGATGCTAATTTGTGACTTATTATACAAATATAACTTATTAAAAATACACACAAATACAGCAATTACATATTTAAGAGGTTCAAACATTGGAGGTAGTTTTTTCCAAGTGATGTTATTTGTTTTTGTGTTTAACCTCAATGTTCTGGTATTTTATCTTCAATTTTAGACTTAGCTGTTTAACATTGGTTTCTAATACGTTTCATCTTTAAACTAATCGTTTTATGTCTTTGTCTCCACCAGAGTTTGATGTCAAACCACCAGAAGTGGAGGTGCTCAGACCATCAGCAAAAGAGTGTCGAAACCCTCTGGACAATGAGAGACAGAAGACCTTAGTGTGTGTGGCCAGTGGGTTCTACCCGGACCATGTCAGTGTGTTCTGGCAGGTTGACAATAAAACCGTCACCAGTGGTGTAGTAACGGACGAAGCTGCCCTGCGGGTCGGCAACTCTTACAAAATCACCAGCCAGCTGAGGGTCTCTGCCGAAGACTGGTACAAACCCGAGCTGAAATTTGAGTGCTTCGTCAGATTCTTCAATGGGACGGAATATATCAATTCTTCATCATTCATCTCTGGTGATACAGGTTTGTTCATGTCCTAAACCTGATCTGGACAAACACGTTAAATAATCTTCCGTTCTTGTCTAATGCGTTTCTTATTTTTCTACCAGCTCCAGCTGACGTCCTAACCAAAGGTAGATACATTATTCAGTTATTCATTGTTCACCTCACTGCTGCTCACATCAACCGGCTCCACAGACACAACACAATGGACGTTTCCTCTTTGAATCATGTCACTCATCTCAATGTTTGAACCTTTCTGCAGAAGAATATCTGAGGATCACAACGAAAGCCAAACTCTCCTACGGTGTGTTCATCGTCAAGAGCTGCGTCTACGGAGCCTTCGTGGCCTTTTTGGTTTGGAGACTCCAGGTTCGTTAAATACAACATTTCTGATTGACCGACACAGAAGCTGGTTCCATAGGTTTAAGTATGAAACAAATCTCACAGGAAATTGTTTCCCTTGTGTCTGTTGCAGAGTTCAACTGAAAAGCCGAAAAACTGAGACCTGAGCTGGGAGGAAAATTAATGGTTGCTTTATGTAAATAAAACTGCATGAAACATAGAAGCTGAATGTTGCAGTGTATTTTTACTCATTTATAAATCAGGGTGGATAACAGGTTCTGTGCTTATTCTTATCAGTAACTCAAATATATGACTGTAATCAAGATAGTTTCGCATCAGGTTTCTTTAATTTCTCTGTGTATTTGTTTTTGGTTGTGAACTAATTTTTTGCAAAACATTTTTTCTCAATAAAAGTCATTTGAATCAATAATGTGCCTTTATTTCTCTGTAAGAGTTTGTCCTGAGGTTCATGATCACTCTGACACCTTCATCTCCATATCACTGCTGATAACATTACATTACAAGAAATAGATAAAGTAAACCGTTGAACCACTGTCACACCTCATTCTACAATCAGCACTGGAAATATTATTTCTGGAGATAGCGTGAGGTATTTTTAGCAGCTGACACACCAGCCTGTTTTCTGAGAATCATGGAACATTACAAGTTTTTTCCAATGAGCAAACTGAACAAACTGAGAAGTGACTGAAGTTTCACCAGTTCACTTAAATGATGATCTCAATTACATAGATTGATTGTGTTTTGAGTGGGTCATACCTGTTCTAGATACAATTATAAGCAGTGTAGTGTTGTTTTCTTCCTGAATAAACTTCAACTGTGAGACTAAAAGTAAATGTGAAGAGTGTGAGTCAACCACACAACAACAGGAAGTCATCGCTCTGCTCTGATCACAAAAGAAGAGCAGAGCTTCTGTTGGTGAGAAGACAAACCGGGGATGGAAACTGAGCAGAGGAGTGTAGAGCGACAGCAGAAGAGAGGATGTGGTCACAGAGCAGCCTGCACCTCGTTCTCTGTGCTGAGAAATGACGGAGCTGCAGCATCTCACTTCACCACAACCTCCGTCCCCCGAGCGTGCACCTGCATCTCTGCACCAACCCGCACCCACACTGCACATCTCTGAGCCAACAGCTGGAAAACCTCCACTTCTGTGTCAACTGAAGCTACACAACCAACCAGCACGTGTTGTATTGAACACAACAGCTGTTCACATTAGAAGGTTTTAATTTGGTTTGCCTTGAAAAACATGTTTGTGTGCTTATTCCAATAAACAGGAAGAAGTGTGCGAGTCGACAACAGCAACAACTTCATCTCACGTTGTTGTTTTTGTCTTGGATCGAAAACTCATGAAAAATCAAACCTGTGGTAACAAAACATCCAAACTGCTGAGAACCAACAAACTGAAAAGTGTAAAAGCCAAACTGACGAGACGTGTTCTCAGCCTCAAACCTCTGACTTTATTTGTAAATCAACATGCAATATGTATTCACACTCAAAATAATAAATCAACAATGATTTATTTTATAGTAATTAATTTAATATTCCAGTTTAAGTATTTCTAACAGCATAAATACAGCACACATTTTCAATGAAGATGTGGTGTGCAGCTGTGTAAACATGTATATATTATAACATATAAAAGGTTTAAACGCTGATTTCACAATGTTTAATTCAATGTAAGAGCAGCTGCAGCAACAACTAATCCTGACGGAAACACAAATTATTGAGAGCTGAACATCAATATTTGTATATGTTGAAGTTTTATTTGTTTCTCTATGAATATTCCACTTTGACCCTCATCATTAATGAGACCAAAGAGAGGCTGGTGGAGACAATAAAGCAACTCAATGCGCAGTATAGCGGAAACCTCATGATCCCTTTAGCTGCGTGAATTTCACTTTGCACATTAAACAACCTCTGGTGCAAACTGAATATCAAGTCGTGTGTAGGATCCACAAACAGTAATTCTAGACATCACAGCTTCTCAGTGCCCTGAGACAACTTTTGTTAAACCCTCTGCTGCTACATAGGTACAACTGATGTGACTTTATGCACGTTACACTCGTTAAAGAACGTTTAATGCTACTTACACACTAGGAGTCAAAAACAAAACCGTTACCAGTAGTGAGGCTCAGAATCAGGCTGCCACCTACTGGCATCACTGCAGTCGTTCATGAACTAGAACACAATCTAGCTGATAAGAAACATTCAGGTGTTCCGTTGGCCTAGCTCTGCTGACGGAAACAAAGGGTCATATGACTGGATGGATGATGAGATGCTGCTTTGTCCAAAGTCTCACTCTCGTCTCTGGAACAGTTCAAAATTATATCGGCCATCATCACCTTCACCGACTCTCTGCTCTGTGTTGCGGGTCCTCTTCTGTTGACTAAAACTTTTGGGTTGTTTTTATTTTAATTTAGGATTCACGTCCATCAAACCTCAAGTTAACTGGTAGAAAAGTGTCAGTCTGATCAGATGAACTGCAGTCCTGATCTTGATAACCGCTATTTTTATGCCAGGGAAGAGGAGGATGAGTTTGATCGTCGCCACGGTGCAGAGGTCAGAAGAGGTTGAACACTTAACGTTGCTACGAATTTCAAATAAAAAGTGACAGGCCTACTTTACAAGAAGAGGAGATAACATGGATATATGAGTGGGGGTGGATTTAAATGTGGTGGACAAAAATAAGAGGGATATCTGTAAAAACAACAGAGTTCAGTTTAACAGCACCACCAACTACTAAATTCTGACTTTTTCATCCTCCTCTAGGTGGCACTGGTGCTCAAAAGAAAAACACTCTTCAGGTTAACAAGAATGAGATGTAAATGATGATTTGATTCAGAGGACTCTGACACACAGAGTCAGTCGGTGCTCATTCAGACAGAGTCAACATGACAACAGTATTCCTGCTTTCTTGGCTCATTGGTAATCACTGTAACCCTTCAGGAATACCACTTCTATTAAAGTGTCAGCACTGATTATTTCTTCTCTCTGTTTCCAGGTGTTTGTCTGGGTCTTGACGTCCGTCAGTCTCCCTCTGACCTCGTCACAAACCCTGGTGACAACGTGCAGATTTCCTGCAGCCATGATAGAAAAGACTACAGGGTGATGCTCTGGTACCAGCGCTCACCAGGAGACACAGCTAGGAAACTCATTGGATATTTGTATTACCAAGAAGTCAGAAAAGAAAAGCCATATGAAGAACAATTCAACATCGCTGGAGATTTGGGTGGATATGGAGCAAAGACCAGCTCTCTGAAAGTCCAAAGAACGGGACTTGAGCACAGTGCTATTTATTACTGTGCAGCCAGCTATGCACAGTTGCTCTTATTTTGTTCTACGTTACACAAAAACTACCAAACCTTATCAGCATGTTTGGTTTTACATCCAACATCTGACTCCTCCCAGCTGCATTTTGGTTGACACTTTCTTCTTCGCCAGCTTATGTTGTTCGTTCTTCCTTTTCCTCGTGACGGACGAGCTCAGCTACAGGTCCGTCACTAACATTGTGATGTGATGTTACATCTCAGTATTTGGGGAAATTCCTTTATTTTGAGGATCCGCTTTCTTCGCTGTTTGCTTGTTCCTCTTTTTTGTCATGCAGGTGTTTGTCTGGGTCTTGATGTCCGTCAGTCTCCCTCTGACCTCGTCACAAACCCTGGGGACAACGTGCAGATTTCCTGCAGCCATGATAGAACTGACTATAGGCAGATGCTCTGGTACCAGCGCTCACAAGGAGACACAGCTATGAAACTCATTGGATATTTGTATTATCAAGCTGCAACAATGGAAGGGTCATATGATAAGGAGTTTGAAATCACTGGAGATTTGAGAGGGAGTACAGCAAAGAATGGCTCTCTCCTAATCAAAGCAGTCAGAAAAGAGCACAGTGCAGTTTACTACTGTGCAGCAAGAGAAGCACACTGAAAGAAATCCCCTCACTACTGCTTTTGTGGTTTGATTTTTGTTTGACACAATTATATTTCATCATTAGTTAATGCAGGAGTTTATCTATTTATTTATTATTACATTTTTGTGTAATAGACTCCAGCCAGACAATTGGAATTTCTAATGTGATGAAATAAATTAAAAGCAACACATCTTCAGGGGAATCAGGTGAATGGCAGACTGGAGCCACTCCTCTTGTCTATGTTCACTTCCTCTTTAAACCAGACTAACTTCTACCTCCACTTTTCAGTCATGACTTTAGAGAAACTCCGATCTCATCATGATGATTAGATTTCTCTTTTGCTCTTTCCTCACAGGTAACAGCTGCTTCACTGTGAAGTGATGTTTTAACTGTATGTACCTTCACCTCTTCAGTGGATCTGTCCCTCTGTGCTTACAGCAGGTATCTCTCTGGGGGTTCAGGTCCACCAGTCTCCCTCCGCTCTCATCAGAAAGGCTGGTGACGCTGTGCAGCTCGTCTGTATCCACGGACAGACCGACTACAGAGTGATGCTGTGGTACCAGCAGTCACCCACAGACCAGGCTCTAAAACTCATCGGATATGTGGAGTACAGCCAAGTATACTACGAAGAATTATACAAAAAGCATTTCAATATCAGCGGAGATTTAAGTGGAAACAAAGCAAAGAATGGTTCTCTATTTATAGTGGACCTGACAGAGTCTGAACACAGTGCCGTGTACTACTGTGCAGCTCGATACGCACACTGAGGTAAATCTGCTTTGAACAACACAAAAACTAAACGCTGTTCTTTATCAACTGTGGCTTGAAAAAAATACTCAGCAGCCACCTGCAGTCAACGTGTCTGTCATGGGAGTTTTACATCATTACCTTGTCTCTGCAAATAACACAATGGAGGAGAACATTCCTACTTGAAAGACACGAGGGAGCAATTAATCCAAATCCAATTTCTACAGAATTCACATTATCCAAGAGCTTATCAAACCACAGTCAAATCAGTCAAAGATCTTTATTTAGATCTGCACCAAACTACACACAATCCTAGATTTCATTCCCCTTAATATGACGGATTTTGCTGATCAAGATCAGTGCATTATTCTCTGGGAAATCATTGGCATCTGTCAAAATATGTCCCATCTCACAATATTAAAGAAAGCGATGAAGAACACAACTTAATTTTGCTGCCAAACCAACCAACCAGCTGATAGGAGTGAAAACATAACCTCTACTGTGGAGGAAACAGTGTTAAGTTGTGCTGTATTTCCTCAATGAAAGAAAGTTACCTCTGTGTCAATCTGATTTCTCTACATCACTTCCTGTCTCTCACTCTGATCCACAAAGCACAGCAGAGACTGTCGCTGGTTCTTCATTTTCAACATGACGCCATCTCGTCTCATCACATCCATCATCACTGTGTTCTGGATTAAGGGTATCATTCCTTCATTAAGACACTTTTACAGTTTAATTTCTAAATGAATCTTCATCGGTCCCAGTAGTGAGGAACTGAGATGTAATATTTATGTTCTATTTCATTGATTGCTTATTCCTTCCTGCTGCTTTCCCTGGAATTTATTCCAATTGCACTTAATGTTTTTAACCACTAGTCACAAGAAGTTAGAGCCTGAATTCTCTCTTTACAGGAGTTTACCTCAGTAATGACAAACCAGTATTTCAGACTCCAGCCGATCTGTTGATAAAACCAGATGGTGAAGTCAACCTCAACTTAACACATCAAATCCCGAACTATAACCAGATTCTCTGGTACCAGCGCTCAGCAGGAGACAGTTCCCTGAAGCTGATCGGCTATGTTTATTTTGAATCACCCAATATTGAGCCAAAGTTTTTGAGCCGCTTCAATGTGAGTGGAAATGGACAGAAAACAGCTTTTCTTCAAACCAAGAACCTGAAGCACCCTGAGGACAGCGGAGAATATTTTGGAGCAGCAAGTACACAGTAATAAAGACGGAGAGAGCCGTCGTTCAAAAACCTCCATAAACGATGCAGCAGATAACAGCAAGAAAAACCACGACACAGCTTCAAAGCTGAGAGAAACACAGAATATCAGACTCCAGAAAACACAAAGGAAACAATTAAGTTGTTTGGTGAAAACATGTTCTTTATATTTGCTTGTATTTGTATTATAATAAAATTTATGATTAAATCGTTCGAATATAATAAAATTCCCAACGAATGAGGTCAGATGAGGTTGAACACTTCACGTTTCTACGAAGACAAGATAACATGGATTTGAATGTGGTGGACAAAAATAAAAGGAATATCTTTCAACGTAACATAATTCAGGTTAACAGCAGCGCCAAATACTAAGCTCTGACTTTTACATCCTCCTCTAGATGGCACTGCTGCTCAAAAGAAAAACACTCTTCAGGTTAACACACAGAGCGATAGAATGAGATGTAAATGATGATTTGATTCAGAGGACTCTGACACACAGAGTCAGTCGGTGCTCATTCAGACAGAGTCAACATGACAACAGTATTCCTGCTTTCTTGGCTCATTGGTAATCACTGTAACACTTCAGGAATACCACTTCATTTAAAGTGTCAGCACTGATTATTTCTTCTCTCTGTTTCCAGGTGTTTGTCTGGGTCTTGACGTCCGTCAGTCTCCCTCTGACCTCGTCACAAACCCTGGTGACAACGTGCAGATTTCCTGCAGCCATGATAGAACTGACTACTGGCAGATGCTCTGGTACCAGCGCTCACCAGGAGACACAGCTATGAAACTAATTGGATATTTGTATTACAAAGATGTAACAATGGAAGCGTCTTATGATAAGGTGTTTGAAATCACTGGAGATTTGACAGGTAGTAAAGCAAAGAATGGCTCTCTCCTAATCAAAGCAGTCAGAAAAGAGCACAGTGCAGTTTACTACTGTGCAGCAAGAGAAGCACACTGAAAGAAATCCCCTCGCTACTGAACAAAAACCATGCACCTTTTATCATGGATGCTTTTGAATGAGACGCTGAATACACTGCTGCCAGACACCTGCTTTTGTGGTTTGATTTTTGTTCCACACAATTATATTTTAACTTTAGTTAATATAGAAGTTTATCCTTTTTTTGTACTTTTTTGTGTATTATTCTCAAGCCAGACATGTGCAATTACTGACTTGAGGATAAAATTAAAAGCAACACATCTTCAGGGGAATCAGGTGAATGGCAGACTGTATATAATTGAACCACATGGAGCCACTCCTCTTGTCTATGTTCACTTCCTTTTTAAACCAGACTCACTTCTACCTCCACTTTTCAGTCATGACTTTAGAGAAACTCCGATCTCATCATGATGATTAGATTTCTCTTTTGCTCTTTCCTCACAGGTAACAGCTGCTTCACTGTGAAGTGATGTTTTAACTGTGTGTACCTTCACCTCTTCAGTGGATCTGTCCCTCTGTGCTTACAGCAGGTATCTCTCTGGGGGTTCAGGTCCACCAGTCTCCCTCCGCTCTCATCAGAAAGGCTGGTGACGCTGTGCAGCTCGTCTGTACCCACGGACAGACCGACTACACAGTGATGCTGTGGTACCAGCACTCACCCACAGTCCAGGCTCTAAAACTCATCGGATATGTGGAGTACAGCCAAGTATACTACGAAGAATTATACAAAAAGCATTTCAATATCACCGGAGATTTAAGTGGAAACAAAGCAAAGAATGGTTCTCTATTCATAGTGGACCTGATAGAGTCTGAACACAGTGCCGTGTACTACTGTGCAGCTCGATATGCACACTGAGGTAGATCTGCTTTGAACAACACAAAAACTAAACGCTGTTCTTTATCAACTGTGGTTTGAAAAAACACCTTCAGCAGCCACCTGCAGTCAACGTGTCTGTTATGGGAGTTTTACATCATTACCTCGTCTCTCCAATTACATCTGATTTCTCTACATCACTTCCTGTCCCTCACTCTGATCCACAAAGCACAGCAGAGACTGTCGCTGGTTCTTCATTTTCAACATGAAGCCACCTCATCTCATCACATCCATCATCACTGTGTTCTGGATTAAGGGTATCATTCCTTCATTAAGACACTTGTACAGTTTAATTTCTTAGTGAATCTGCATAGGTCCCAATAGTGAGGATCTGAGATGTAAAATGTATGTTCACTTTCATTGATTGCTTATTCCTTACTGCTGCTTTCCCTGGAATTTATTCCAAGTGCACTAAATGTTTTTAACCACTAGTCACAAGAAATTAGAGCCTGAATTCTCTCTTTACAGGAGTTTACCTCAGTAATGAAAAGCCAGTGTTTCAGACTCCAGCCGACCTGTTGATAAAACCAGATGGTGAATTCAACCTGAACTTAACACATCAAATCCCGAACTATTACCAGATTCTCTGGTACCAGCGCTCAGCAGGAGACAGTTCCCTGAAGCTGATCGGATATGTTTCTTATGAATCACCCAATATTGAGCCAAAGTTTTCAAGCCGCTTCAATGTGAATGGAAATGGAGAGAAAACCGCTTTTCTTCAAATCAAGAACCTGACGCACTCTGAGGACAGCGGAGAATATTTTGGAGCAGCAAGTACACAGTAATAAAGACGAAGAGAGCAGTCGTTCAAAAACCTCCATAAACGATGCAGCAGATAACAGAAAGAAAAACCACGACACAGCTTCAAAGCTGAGAGAAACACAGAGGATCAGACTCCAGAAAACACACAAGAAACAATTCATTTGTTTTGTTTATACATGATCTTTATATTTGCTTGTATTTGTTTCATAATAAAGTTTATAATAAAACAGTCAAATATAAACGCCACAAAATATCCCCAAAGCTTTTGCAAAACAATGTTTGATAAAATCCTCTTATTCCTCTTTATATTTTGAGACAATTGACCTGTTGCAGTGATAGGGGGTAGGTGTGGGCGCTGTGACTTAAAGTTAATATTACGGTATTTCGGTTACAGTTTATATCATGGGATGACTTTATCACTTAAAAGAGATTTGAGCTGTCAGTTTTTCCCCAAAAATTTAATTCCAACGACAACGCACAAATTCCGTTCCAATATAATCAGTCCCAACAAATGAGGTCAGTAGAGGTTGAACACTTAACATTGCTACGAATTTCCAATAAAAAGTGACAGGCCGACTTTACAAGAAAAATAAATAACATGGATTTTAATGTAGTGGACAAAAATAAAAGGAATTTCTGTCAACATAACAGAATTCAGGTTAACAGCACCACCAAATACAAAGTTCAGACTTTTACATCCTCCTCTAGGTGGCACTGCCGCTCAAAAGAAAAACCCTCTTCAGGTTAACACACAGAGCGATAGAATGAGAAAGTAAATGATGATTTGATTCATAAGACTCTGAAACACAGATTCAGTCGGTACTCATTCAGACAGAGTCAACATGACAACAGTATTCCTGCTTCTTTGGCTCATTGGTAATCACTGTAACACTTCAGGAATACCACTTCATTTAAAGTGTCAGCACTGATTATTTCTTCTCTCTGTTTCTAGGTGTTTGTCTGGGTCTTGACGTCCGTCAGTCTCCCTCTGACCTCGTCACAAACCCTGGTGACAACGTGCAGATTTCCTGCAGCCATGATAAAACTGACTACAGGGTGATGCTCTGGTACCAGCGCTCACAAGGAGACACAGCTATGAAACTCATTGGATATTTGTATTTTCAAGCTGCAACAATGGAAGGGTCATATGATAAGGTGTTTGAAATCACTGGAGATTTGGGAGGGAGTACAGCAAAGAATAGCTCTCTCCTAATCAAAGCAGTCAGAAAAGAGCACAGTGCAGTTTACTACTGTGCAGCAAGAGAAGCACACTGAAAGAAATCCCCTCGCTACTGAACAAAAACCCTGCACCTTTTATCATGGATGTTTTTGAATATGATGCTGAACACACTGCTGCCAGACACCTGCTAATGTGGTCTGATTTTTGTTTGACACAATTATATTTGATCAATAGTTAATGCAGCAGTTAATTTATTTAGTTTTTTTTTACATTTTTGTGTATTAGACTCAAACCAGACAATTGGAATTTCTAATGTGAGGAAATAAATTAAGAGCAACACATCTTCAGGGGAATCAGGTGAATGGCAGACTGTATATAAATGATCCACATGGAGCCACTCCTCTTGTCTATGTTCACTTCCTCTTTAAACCAGACTAACTTCTACCTCCACTTTTCATTCATGACTTTAGATAAACTCAGATCTCATCATGATGATTAGATTTCTCTTTTGCTCTTTCCTCACAGGTAACAGCTGCTTCACTGTGAAGTGATGTTTTAACTGTATGTACCTTCACCTCTTCAGTGGATCTGTCCCTCTGTGCTTACAGCAGGTATCTCTCTGGGGGTTCAGGTCCACCAGTCTCCCTCCGCTCTCATCAGAAAGGCTGGTGATGCTGTGCAGCTCGTCTGTACCCACAGACAGACCGACTACACAGTGATGCTGTGGTACCAGCAGTCACCCACAGACCAGGCTCTAAAACTCATCGGATATGTGCAGCACAGCCAAATATACTACGAAGAATTATCCAGAGAGCATTTCAATATCACCGGAGATTTAAGTGGAATCAAACCAAAGAATGGTTCTCTATTTATAGTGGACCTGATAGAATCTGAGCACAGTGCTGTGTACTACTGTGCAGCGCGATATGCACACTGAGGTAAATCTGCTTTGAACAACACAAAAACTAAACGCTGTTCTTTATCAACTGTGGTTTAAAAAAACACCTTCAGCAGCCACCTGCAGTCAACGTGTCTGTCATGGGAGTTTTACATCATTACCTCGTCTCTGCAAATAACAGCATGAAAGAGAACATTCCTACTTGAATGACACGAGGGAGCAATTCATCCAAATCCAATTTCTACAGAATTCACATAATCCAAGCGCTTATCAAACCACAGTCAAATCAGTCAAAGATCTTTATTTAGATCTGCACCAAACTACACACAACCAAGATTTGGTTGTGCGCGTCTGAGTGTGGACGGTGAATGAGGAAGAGAGTCAACCAACAGATGGAGGCACAGCACATGAATTACAGCTGCTGTCGTGAGGATGTGGTGATGAATTTACAGACACACACTAACACACACACACACACACACAAACAGACACACAGCCTTATTCTTCTCAGAGAAGCACTTTCCTCACATCAGTTCTTCGCGATGCCTTCACCTGTGCAAACATTTGGTTTGATCTTCATCGGTTTTTATTGTAAGATGTAGAATTTTGTCTTTAAATGAATCAATACTCATTTTCAATTTTCTATCAATGGAACTCTTCTTTTAGTTTTTTGGTCAGAATCAATAACATTTTATTTAATCTCCTTTTTTCCCTACAGGTCAGGTGAGCGCTGTTACTTTTCAACAGTCTCCTCCACAGATAGTGAAGGAGAACACTGTGGTCCAGATCGACTGCAGTCACAATGATAATAACCTTCAAGTTATGCTCTGGTATCAGCAGACACAGGACCGTCTGTCTTTGAGCCTCATTGGGTCCGGATATGCAAACAGCCCCCAAAACTATGAGACTCAGTTCAAAGAACAATTCAAGCTGAGCAGAGAAAGCACCACAACAGGATCGCTCGTTATTAACACGGCAAACCTGTCGCACACTGCTGTTTATTTCTGCGCTGCCAGTACACAGTGATGTGGTTCAATGTGACGCCCTCACTAAAAACCCTGATGGTTTTACTGTGCATGAGATTTGTGCATCTGCATGATAAGCCACTTGTGTTGTTTCACAGACTCTCACTGGAGGAAGCTGCGTTTATTCTGCAGCAGCAGAAACATGGAGGACTTCTCCAGCTGTGATTGGATTTCTCCTGCTCTTACTTCCATGTGAGTAAAAGAGCTTTTTAACTGTGTTGTTAACTTTATACAGCTAATTTGTTTTTTTACACTGTGACTTTTGTGTCGACTACATTTAACATGCATGTGTTTTTTTTCTCCACCAGATCAAACTAAGAGTGTGAGGTTCGGGCCGTCACTTCCAAGAATAGTCAACCAAGCAGCCAGGGTAGAGATCAAGTGCAGTCACAATGACAACAACCTCTATGTAATGCTCTGGTACCACCAAAAAGAGACAGGGTTGATGAGCTTGATTGGATACAGCTCCTCCGGCAGTGACCCCGTCTATGAGACGCAGTCAGATAAACAATTTGAGATTACAAGGGAGAACGTGCTTGCAGGAGCTCTGATCATTCGCAGTGCGGATCCAGCAGATTCAGCTGTGTATTTCTGCGCTGCCAGTACACAGTGATGTGGTTTAATGTCACTCCATCACTAAAAGCCCTGTTCCTGTAGGCAGGGTGCAGATGCTATGAGGTAGGCTGGTGGAGTCGTTGGCTCAAAAGAGTTAAACTACTGTTCTGAAAACTCATTACCAACTCAGAGTGTCACTTAAACTCATCATAACATTTAAAAATGATACGTTGGAGAGGTGATGCATGGACTGTAAATATACCCCAAAGCTTTTTTATCGTGCATCACATCACCAGGATCATTTATATCATACGATGACAGCTGAAAGGTTGATCTAATGTGAGCTAAACCAATCATAACCAAGTACACTCAACCGCTGTTATAGCCATGAAATCATCGTAATTCCTCCTCACATCCATCTTGTTTTGTGTTTCTGTTATTCTCACTGTTTACAAGATTTTCAATAAAAAACAAGTTCAAACAACAAGTCGCAAAATTCATTCAAATATAATCAGTCCCCATGTATGAGGTCAAACGAGGTTGAACACTTAACGTTGCTACGAATTTTCAATATAAAGTGACAACCCTACTTTACAAGCAGAGGAGATAACATGGATTTGAATGTGGTGGACACAAAAAAAAGGAATATCTGTCAATATAACAGAATTCAGGTTAATAGCACCAACTACTAAGTTCTGACTTTTACATCTTCCTCTAGGTGGCACTGGTGCTCAAAAGAAAAACCCTCTTCAGGTTCACACACAGAGCGATAGAATGAGATGTAAATGATGATTTGATTCAGAGGACTCTGACACACAGAGTCAGTAGGTGCTCATTCAGATAGAGTCAACATGACAACAGTATTCCTGCTTTCTTGGCTCATTGGTAATCACCTTAACACTTCAGGAATACCACTTCATTTAAAGTGTCAGCACTGATTATTTCTTCTCTCTGTTTCTAGGTGTTTGTCTGGGTCTTGAAGTCCGTCAGTTTCCATCTGACCTCGTCACAAACCCTGGGGACAACGTGCAGATTTCCTGCAGCCATGATAGAACTGACTACACAAATATGCTCTGGTACCAGCGCTCACCAGGAGACACAGCGATGAAGCTCATCGGATATTTGAATTACCAAGATGCAGCAATAGAAGCGTCTTATAATAAGAACTTTGAAATCACTGGAGATTTGAGAGGGAGTACAGCAAAGAATGGCTCTCTCCTAATCAAAGAAGTCACAAAAGAGCACAGTGCAGTTTACTACTGTGCAGCTCGATATGCACACTGAGGAAGATCTGCTTTGAACAACACAAAAACTAAACGCTGTTCTTTATCAACTGTGGTTTGAAAAAACACCTTCAGCAGCCACCTGCAGTCAACGTATCTGTCATGGGAGTTTTACATCATTACCTCGTATCTGCAAATAACAGCATGGAGGAGAACTTTCCTACTTGAATGGTACGAGGGAGCAATTAATCCAAAATGTATCAAACTAACATTTATAATCTCTAAACAACTGAATTTTGCAGTGTCATTTCGCAAAGTATGTCCCATATCACAACATTAAAGAAAGCAATGAAGAACTTTTCTTAATTTTGCTGCCAAACCAACCAACCAGCTGACAGGACTGAAAACATAACCTCTATTGTGGAGGTAACAGTGTTAAGTTGTGCTGTATTTCCTCAATGAAAGAAAGTTACCTCTGTGTCAATCTGATTTCTCTACATCACTTCCTGTCCCTCCCACTGATCCACAAAGCACAGCAGAGACTGTCGCTGGTTCTTCATATTCAACATGACGCCACCTCATCTCATCACATCCATCATCACTGTGTTCTGGATTAAGGGTATCATTCCTTCATTAAGACACTTTTACAGTTTAATTTCTAAATGAATGTTCATAGGTCCCAGTCATAGGGACTGAGATGTAATATTTATGTTCTATTTCATTGATTGCTTATTCTTTACTGCTGCTTTTCATGGAATTTATTCCCAGTGCACTAAATGTTTTTAACCACTAGTCACAAGAAGTTAGAGCCTGAATTCTCTCTTTACAGGAGTTTACCTCAGTAATGAAAAACCAGTGTTTCAGACTCCAGCCGACCTGTTGATGAAACCAGATGGTGAAGTCAACCTGAGCTTAAAACATGAAATCCCGAACTATGACACAATTCTCTGGTACCAGCGCTCAGCAGGAGACAGTTCCCTGAAGCTGATCGGATATGTTTCTTATAAATTACCCAGTATTGAGTCAAAGTTTTCAAGCCGCTTCAATGTGAGTGGAAATGGAGAGAAAATCGCTTTTCTTCAAATCAAGAACCTGAACCACTCTGAGGACAGCGGAGAATATTTTGGAGCAGCAAGTACACAGTAATAAAGACGGAGAGAGCCGTGGTTCAAAAACCTCCATAAACGATGCAGCAGATAACAGCAAGAAAAACCACAACACAGCTTCAAAGCTGAGAGAAACAAAGCAAATCAGACTCCAGAAAACACACAATGAATACATGTTCTTTATATTTGCTTGTATTTTTTTCATAATAAAGTTTACAAGTAAGTATCCCTACAGTTTTTGCAAAACAATGTCTAATACAATACTCTTATTCTTCTTTGTATTTTGAAAAGTGACCTGCTGCAGTGACAGGGGGTAGGGGTGGGCGCTATGACCTAAAGTTAATATGATAGTATTTTTTCCACTTTTTGGATGGTGACAGTTTTTTCAGACGGTGAATGAGGAAGAGAGTCAACCAACAGATGGAGGCACAGCACATGTATTACAGCTGCTGTCATGAGGATGTGGTGATGAATTTACAGACACACACACACAAACAGACACACAGCCGTATTCTTCTCAGAGAAGCCTTTTCCTCACATCATTTCTTCGCGATGCCTTCACCTGCGCAAACATTTGGTTTGCTCTTCATCGGTTTTTATTGTAAGATGTAGAATTTTGTCTTTAATTTAATCAATTCTCATTTTCGATTTTTTTATCTACGAAACAGAGATATTTATTTTTTCGGTCAGAATCAATAACATTTTATTAAATCTGCTTTTTTCCTCACAGGTCAGGTGAGCGCTGTTACTTTTCAACAGTCTCCTCCACAGATAGTGAAGGAGAACACTGTGGTCCAGATCGACTGCAGTCACAATGATAATAACCTTCAAGTTATGCTCTGGTATCAGCAGACACAGGACCGTCTGTCTTTGAACCTCATTGGGTACGGATATGCAATCGGCTCACAAAGCTATGAGACTCAGTTCAAAGAACAATTCAAGCTGAGCAAAGAAAGCACCACAACAGGATCGCTCGTTATTAACACGGCAAACCTGTCACACACTGCTGTTTATTTCTGCGCTGCCAGTACACAGTGATGTGGTTCAATGAGACTCCCTGACTAAAAACCCTGATGGTTTTACTGGGCATGAGATTTGTGCATCTGCATGATAAGCCACTTGTGTTGTTTCACAGACTCTCACTGGAGGAAGCTGCGTTTCTTCTGCAGCAGCAGAAACATGGAGGATGTCTCCAGCTGTGATTGGATTTCTCCTGCTCTTACTTCCATGTGAGTAAAAGAGCTTTTTAACTGTGTTGTTAACTTCATACAGCAAATTTAATAATGTTTTTTTTAACACTGTGACTTTGGTAATGACTATATTTAACATGCGTGTGTTTTTTTTCTCCACCAGATCAAACAAAGAGTGTGAGGTTCGAGCCGTCACATCCAAGAATAGTCAACAAAGCAGCCAGGGTAGAGATTAAGTGCAGTCACAATGACAACAACCTCTTGGTAATGCTCTGGTACCACCAACAAGAGACAGGGTTGATGAGCTTGATTGGATACAGCTACTCTGGCAGTGACCCCGTCTATGAGACGCAGTCAGATAAACAATTTGAGATTACAAGGGAGAATGTGCTTGCAGGAGCTCTGATCATTCGCAGTGCAGATCCAGCAGATTCAGCTGTGTATTTCTGCGCTGCCAGTACACAGTGATGTGGTTTAATGTCACTCCATCACTAAAAGCCCTGTTCCTGTAGGCAGGGTGCAGATGTTATGACTCATGAGGTAGGCTGGTGGAGTCGTTGGCTCAAAAGTCTTAAACTACTATTCTGACAACTCATTACCAACTCAGAGTGTCACTTAAAATCATTCAAAAATATAAAAAATGATGCGTTGGAGGGGGGATGCATGTACTGTAAATGTACCCCAAAACTTTTTTATCCTGCATGACATCATCAGAATCATTTATATCATACGATGACAGCTGATAGGTCGATCTAACGTGAGCTAAACCAATCATAACCAAGTACACTTCAGAAACGTACAGCACGACAACTTTGACACCAACCTTGTTCTTCTGGTGCATATTTAAAAGCTTGATGTGTTCGGACCTTGTTTTTAAACACAATCGTTCGAGCGAGGAGATAAAACACATGTTGGCACAAGCAGGAAAGGATTGTCTTGCTAAAATGAAGCTGTAATTCTGTCTGAATGAATCCCGAGCAGCAGCAGAGTCAGACTGAAATGACCATCAACGACCATGATCTACAGACAGCTTGGGGAAGCAGCTTTCTGTTGTTGTGACAATATAAACAACTCAGAGCTATTTCTATGTTTTCTACTTTTAATTAATTTGATCCTTACTTTGAACACCATTGACATATTTTGCAAGTTTTATGCTTTTATCCTATCTCTTAGTTTTAGTGCCTGTTCTTACTGATCCATCTTATTGTAAGTATTTTATTTTTATTCTAAAGCACCTTGAGTTACATTTTCAGTATGAAAGTTTCTGTATAAATAAAGTCTATTGTTATAAATAAGTATTAATGGTGGACCGTTAGCAGAGAGGCTAATCTTAGCTTACCCACTATAGTCCAGAGGAGCAGCGGAATGTTCCGGAAACAAAATGGCTGCTTCATGTTTGAAGTTAGCATTGCAGGTGCTACGATCCACCGACTCCTCAACTGCTGTTAGCTTGATGAAATCACCGTAATTCTTCCTCACATCCTTCCTGGAGTCTTTTAATAACTTCACCTTTAAAAATGTTTCTGTTATTCTCACCGTTCACAGCCTCGCTCTCTCTTTAGCTAGTCTTCTGCTAGCATGTTAGCTCGAGCAGCAGCTGTGGGTTGGGTGAATCAAGTGGGCGGGACGTTTGACTCCAATCAGGCATTGGCCAATCGTCTTGCACTGAGGCCCAACAGTCAGGATGCTGACATCCAATCAGCGCTGACACTGATGTAGCGGATCAGACTGGAGAACAAAGTAGAGAATAACATTTGTAATATTGTAAAAATAACAAATAACAAATAATCTTAAGGTTTATTAAGTTATTAATTAGTATTTATAAAGCAGATTGAGAACACATGCAATGTGCTGTTCAGGGGAAATAACTGAAAAGATTAGAAAACACAAAACAAATAAATGAGGACAATGAAAGAGTTTAAAAGAGGTCAAATATATAAAAACTGTTACTGTGAAATATTCCTCTAATTTTGTAAACTCTAAATTCATGAACTAAAAACAATAAAACAACAGAGGCAGTGTCACTTCATCTACTTTACTTTGACATGACATTAAGCCATGAAAGCATCAAGAATTAAATAAATTACATTAGGATTTTTATTTGATTGAAGCTTAGTCCACTATATGATGCAATTTCCAACTTTTAAGTCTGTACAGTAAGATAACACACACACGCACGGATGAAAACAGGTTAACAAAAATAACATAATGAGAACTAACAACTAATAACATAAATATTATATTTGCTTATGATAAAACGTCTTCTAAAAAGAAGAAAAATGCTGTTTGTTGTGTCAACATGAGGCATTAAACTGGTTCATGTAGCCCAATGTATAACATTACTTAATAAAATAATTGAATCACTCCAGACGGTCTATTTATTTTTGTAAACTTCTAAATAAATATTTAATAAAAGTATTTTTAGTTCGCTTTCCTTTAACCCAGTATCACTCCACCTAACATATACACATGACATTCTCATCATGACGTATAAATACTTTCATTATGGAGTATTGGTGTCTTTTGATGGTATAAAAGCTGCTTCAGATGCCTTTAACCATGACAGAAATTAAATGAATGCTTGATCTTTTTATCTTATCTCTCATCTTATCTTATCTTTTAAGCATTTGATTTGAAATCTCCAAAGTGATTCTGAGCCTCATATATTTTAAGTTGTAATATGATGGACAGTTAGTGACAGCATTGCTCCTCATCATGTGACTTGGTGTTTTCTATTTGCTTGGTGGAGCTGATGTGTGACTGCATCATTCAGCTGGAAGCCAGACGATCGTCAACATGCTCATCACAGTCCTTTATCTGTCACTTCTTTTAAACTCAGGTGGGTTTTACTAGTTAAGAAGCACTTTAAGGATGAAATTCCCACAAAATTTACTTGTATGAGTGAATTTACGGTTTTCTATATTAACATTGTGTGTCACAGGTCTCACAGTTAATGTTCTGCAGTCTGGAGATCAAGTGTCTCGACCAGGTGTCACAGTGATACTGGAGTGCAGCCCGGGTCCAGGGTTCACCCTGCAAACCATCTTCATGTACTGGTATCGACAAAAGCACTACGCAGCTCCTGTAGAGTTCCTCCTGTCAGAGATAGATTTCTCTGTGGGGCACTTTCAGTCGATCATCGATCAAGACAAGAACCGCTTCTCTCTTCAAATCGATGAAGTGTTTCTCAACGACAGCAGCAGATACTACTGTGTTGCCAGCCACAGTGATGCACAAAGACCAGACAGACGTCACAAATGCTATGCTTCTGTGGGTGTTTGTGGTTTGTTGCCAGAAAAGTGCAGAAGTCAAGTTAGTTTGTTGTGAAGCACGTTTGAAAACAACATACGTTGTCCGCACAGATGAAATTGAGAAACAGCCAAGACAACAATAAGTGATTGAATAAACACATTTAAATAAAATAAAAGAGTCTCCCTGTTTTAAAAGCCAAAGTAAAAATGGGGTTTCATGCAATTTTAAAAGAGTCTGGACTTGGTGAAGTCCTGGTGTGGAGAGTCAGACTGTCCCACAGTTCAGGGGCAACTTCTTCAAAGGCCTGACAACCTTTATGCTCTGAAAAAGGGGGAAACCTGTAACATGAACAAGGCCCCCAGACGTCCCAATCCCAAGGAGGCAGTTGTTATCACACACTGACCCCTACAGGCTTCACGTGGGACTTGAATTTCAAAAAACATCTCTTTGCTTATTTAAAGTCAGGATACATGAGAGGCATTCAAATGCTAAAAAAAAAATAGTAAAGAGGTAGTTGGAATAAAGTGTAACTGAAGAATAAGTCACATAGCTCACTCATGCTTGTAATGCTTCATTACAAGCATGTTGTATTTGATTAAAAGTCTTAAACTGATTTCATAAAAAGCAGTGAATATATTGTAATATGAGACGTCAATGGAAATAAAGTGAATATTGCTTGTTTTCACCCATTTCCATTTGTTTGCTTGTCAGGAGGTTTACACTTTAATTATGAAACAGATTTCCACAAAACATTGAATTTGTACATGGATCTGAACAAATTGACACTTTTATCAAATCTATTTTATATAACTCCTATGATGCCATAACATATTTAATTTTGACAGTTGGTGCACAATAGATTTAATTTGTAGTAATTCCTTTAGTTTTATGCAAACTTCTCAGTACATGTGAGTCTCTTTTGTCCTTAGATAAAAGGGTGGATTCAGGGGGCTGACCATGTGTGATGTCACTTCCTCTAAGCAGCTACAAAAGACCCCAAAATAAAAAAACCACTGTCTCTTTTCCTTCCCTCCATATCATGTCTTTTCTTAGCCTACACAGAAATAGACATAGCTCTCTCAGAGAGATGGAGGCTGAGATATGGAGTCGCTGGGTGGGGGTGGGAAACAGTGAAGAAAAACGACATCAGGTTTTTGTGTAGTGTTTTCTCACAGTGGGGACAGGGGGCCACGGTGATACATTCCCATAGAGCCGCCGTACAAAAACCTCCTCCCATTGACACCCATTGTATAGATGGCTGTTTGTAACCTGGGGCTCTCGATGGAGCAGAAAACATCAACACTCTGAAGGTGTGTTTGATGTCAGGTCACACTGGCACTGGAAAGATGATAACAATGAAGAATTTGGCCGAAACACAGTCTTACATTTTTATATATTTCATTCAAATGGAGGATTGTTTAGCTTTGGTTGTATAAAACAAAGCAGACTTGGAAATTATGAAGCTCATCCCACAGGATTTAACCTTTTTTCATCCTCTGGATTATTAGGCTGTGTCCTAACTTTATGTTTCTGGGATGTTTTGTGACCTTTTGGTGAAGGAGACCGTCAGTGTGACACTGGAAGGGAAGCGTACTTTGGAAAAGGAACAAAACTGACTGTTCTGGGTAAGTCTAAGCTTTCACAACATCACTTCACTAAAACAAACCTAAAAACAAAAGAAGCTGGTGTGGAAGTGAAGGAGAAAGTGTTGTGATGAAATCTGAAATATTGAGCTAAACAGTGAACACTGTGACCAGCACATACCCTGCTTACTTTGGCCAAGGAACCAAACTGACGGTTTTAGGTAAATATTTCCATTTATTACTGTTTATTCATAAATGATACACTGCTTTGGAATCCAAGTTTAAACAGAAGTATTAGTAAAACCTGCCAAAGACTCTGATAGAGAACGAGTTTCATGCTCAGTATTTTTACACTGTGACAACTTAACGAAGCGTACTTTGGAAAAGGAACAAAACTGACTGTTCTGGGTAAGTCTAAACTTTCATAACATCACTTCACTAAAACAAACCTAAATACAAAAGAAGCTGGTGTGGAAGTGAAGTTAAAAGTGAGCAGAGAAACACTGTGACCTACACTGATCCTGCTTACTTTGGCCAAGGAACCAAACTGACTGTTTTAGGTAAATATTTCCATTTATTACTGTATATTCTTAAATGTCACAATGCTTTGGAATCCAATTATAAACAGAGGTATTAGTAAAAACCTTCCAAAGACTCTAAAAGAGAAAGAGTTTCATGCTCAGTATTTTTACACTGTGACAATGCCAACGAAGCGTACTTTGGAAAAGGGACAAAACTGACTGTTCTGGGTGAGTCAGTTTTATTAAAATGGATCAAATGCAATAACTTTGTCACTGAAATGCTGCATTAAGAAACCTAACGTACTCAGGTCTGGACAGTTTGAGTTCACCTCAGTGGTTTTTGATGACGAGCTTTAATGCTGTGTCAACAACGAAGCTTATTTCGGCCAGGGAACGAAGCTGACAGTTCTTGGTGAGTAAAACTTTATGCTCATTAATTTAGCTCTTAAAAACTAAAACCCAATGAAGCAGATCCATTTTCTTTTCTGCCGCATAAAACTTGTAAAAAAACAAACTGAGGTGTGACAAGCGTAGTGTCGGGTTTAACAAAGTAAAAGCTGCAAGTTTGGGTTGGAGCACTGCTGGAGTTCACTGTGACTCTGGAAATGAAGCTCACTTTGGAGGAGGAACAAAGTTAACTGTTCTAGGTAAGACAATATATATTGTACAGTCTATGACTTCAGAATAAGCAAAAGGAAAGATATATTAAATTCAAGGTTAAGTTCTTCCACGAACTCGGTCTCAGTCAAGTTCTTCAGAGTTGTGACTCCGAGCTTTTGGTTCTTGAGGTTAAACACTGTGTCAGTACGAGGCTTATTTCGGACATGGAACCAAACTGACTGTTCTAGGTGAGTTCAAAAGTTCCAACAGGAGCTGAGAGGTTTGTGTTGCAAACAGCGTGAAACTAAACAGGATGCAACTGTCGGGTTTTATTTCAAAAGTACAAAGTAAAGCTTGTTTTCAGCACTGATCACGTTCACTGTGCCAATGGTGCTTCAGAGGCTTATTTTGGCGGAGGCACAAAGTTAACTGTTTTAGGTAAGAAAACCTTTTTAACTTCTTCTTCACGCTGCTGAATTATAGTTTTGTTTAGATACTTTGAAGGGATAATCACAATATAATCACAAAATCCACGTTTGAATGGGAAAAATACATGTTCTCTCAAACTATCTGAGTTTTGACATGTCAAAGTGAAAAAAAAGTTTCAAAGTGTCACTGGTACTCAGACGAGAGGAAGAGTTTTTGTGCAGTTGAATGTCTCCGTGCTCGTACTCGGAGGCTTACTTTGGATCTGGAACTAAACTCACTGTTCTAGGTAAGAAAACCTGCAAGAATTAAACCATTGACAGCTTCTTTTGTTTTTATTGTAAGTGAGAAATAAATAAATGGCTTGAGATTAAAAAAAAAATGTACTTAAAGATCTTTTATTGAATGTAATTAAAATAGAATACTCCTCTATTCTTTTGTTAAAGTTATGGAAGAAGTTTTGTCCAGGTACAAGTAGTACAGTAGTAAAACATTTGGCTCTTTGCCCAGAATAATACTGTCACAGCGAGTTCTTATCAGCCCTGTGACTTACTGTGAGTTCCCAGTCTGAGGCGTACTTTGGAGCTGGAACTAAACTCACTGTTTTAGGTAAGACAATTCAAATTATTTCAAACAATAATAATTAATACCTATAAAATATCCTGGAGCATTTATCTGCCAATACTGATTTATACCAGGTTTAAATGTGACAAGTCAAAAATGTAATTTTTTTTTTACATCCAGTCTTATGTAGTGTGAAGGGTCTTATTTCTACACGTTTGTGTGCAGAACAGTTTGTAAGTTTATCTGATAAAAGCCTGCAGCTTTCAGTGCAGAGTGGTTGAGCAGTTTTCTCTGTAGCTTGTATCAGTGTGAACAACAACTACCCAGCTTACTTTGGCAGCGGCACTAAACTGACAGTGTTAGGTAAGAACAAAATTCAAAAATAATTTATAAAAGTGTAATTTAACTGTGCTATTATTTGTTTGGCTCAGGTTTTAATATGAAAGTGCAAAAAATGGACAAAAAATGAAAATTAACATACCACAAATATTCAGAAGCTGCCTTTCTTTGCATGTAAAAGTGACAAATTGCATAAGTTTGGCACAAAACTCGTGCTGTTTGTGGACCGGCTTGTGAAAAACTCACAAATCCGGTAAAGTAGGAGTTAGTTCAGCTCCTGTACTGTAGGAGCTTGTCAGTTTTTCACACGCGAGTCAGCAGTGTGCTCTGGAAGTTATCCTGCTTACTTTGGAGAGGGAACCAAACTCACAGTTCTCGGTAAGATTGTTAAAAAATGAACCAACACGTCTCTGAAGGAATGAAATCTTCATTACTCTCAGTGTGAGCCATCTGACCTGTGATGACTGTGTTTGATGCTAATGCTCTGTGTTTAACCTCAATGTTCATGATCTAAATTCTTGTATCAAGACGTCTCATGTCATTTAGAGTTTGCTGCTGCACCTTTGTTTGTTGCAGATGTACGCTTGATTTTTAATTGAAACGTTTTATGTCTTTGTCTTTGTCTCCACCAGAGTTTGATGTCGAACCACCAAAAGTGAAGGTGCTCAGACCATCAGCGAAAGAGTGTCGAAACCCTCTGGACAATGAAAGACAGAAGACCTTAGTGTGCGTGGCCAGTGGGTTCTACCCGGACCATGTCAGTGTGTTCTGGCAGGTTGACCATAAAAACGTCACCAGTGGTGTAGTAACGGACGAAGCTGCCCTGCGGGTCGGCAACTCCTACAAAATCACCAGCCAGCTGAGGGTCTCTGCCGAAGACTGGTACAAACCCGAGCTGAAATTTGAGTGCTTCGTCAGATTCTTCAATGGGAGGGAATATATCAATTATCCATCATCAATCTTTGGGGATACAGGTTCGTTCATGTCCTAAACCTGATCTGGACAAACACGTTAAATAATCTTCCGTTCATGTCTAATGCGTTTCTTATTTTTCTACCAGCTCCAGCTGACGTCCTAACCAAAGGTAAATACATTATTCAGTTATTCATTGTTCACCTCACTGCTGCTCACATCAACCGGCTCCACAGACACAACACAATGGACGTTTCCTCTTTGAATCATGTCACTCATCTCAATGTTTGAACCTTTCTGCAGAAGAATATCTGAGGATCACAACGAAAGCCAAACTCTCCTACGGTGTGTTCATCGTCAAGAGCTGCGTCTACGGAGCCTTCGTGGCCTTTTTGGTTTGGAGACTCCAGGTTCGTTAAAACACAAGATCGATGATCAACTGTTCTTCAAGTTCATAAAAAAACTTGTTTAATAAATATTTATATGGTTTTGATTTCTCCTTTGTGTCCGTTGCAGAGTTCAGCTCAGAAGCAGAGGAACTGAGACCTGAGCGTGAAGGGAAATGAACGGTTGCTTCATGTAAATAAATGTGAGAACAAAATAATCCTATAAAGCTGTGAGTTGCAGTGCATTTGTATTAGTAAATAAATATAAACTGTTAAAATTCTGCATTTAGTCGATAAATCTGCTTATTCTTGTCAAAGATGTTAAATCTATAACCGGCCTGAAAACAAAATAATCTGCAGCAGACTTGTTTTTCGTGCTTTATAATTCTCTGTTTGCTGTTTGTGTTGTGCTGCTTGTGTGATTCATTTTCCTCTCAATAAAAGCAACTCAAGGTAACTTGACAGATTTGTTGATTCATTCTTCTTTTGTAGTTTGTCGTTTGCCTGTTTCCACTCAGCGTCTAAGACAGAAATCAAACCTGGACTCATATTCATATCAGGCACCGTCCACCCACTGTTAATTAATAAGGGATTATTAGATAAATGACAGCATCCGTCACAACTGTTGCTGATTTGCAACCCCCCCCGCCTGTTGTTTCCACATGCTGTCCCACACTCAACTGATTCTCTGAGGTATTTTTAGCAGCACACAAACAAGCCTGTTTTCTGAGAATCACCCGTTTTCTCACCCACACACGTTGAAACATCTCAGCTCAGGAAAACATCATAAGCTGGTACATCAAGTTTTTTCTAATGAGCAAACTGAGAATATACTCTTTAAACCATTTACTTTGGGGTGATGAGCCTTTGGGTCGAGTACGAAACAGGGAAATAGTTTGGAAGACAAGCAGCAAAGTGTCGGGTCAGAACCAAAGCTGCAGCTGCTGCAGGAGGAAATAAACAAAGCTGTTATTATCTTTTGCTAAATCATTTGACCTTAAGGGTTTGTGTTAGTCATATCTACTTTTTGAACTTTGCACAATCATAAGAAAGTGTAGTACAGTTTTCTTCATGAATAAGCTGTGTGAGGAAAAGTAAAAAGTGAAGAGTGTGAGTCAACCTCACAACAACAGGAAACCGGGGATGGAAACTGAGCAGAGGAGTGGAGAGCGACAGCAGAAGAGAGGATGTGGTCACAGAGCAGCCTGCACCTCGTTCTCTGTGCTGAGAAATGACGGAGCTGCAGCATCTCACTTCACCACAACCTCCGTCCCCTGAGCGTGCACCTGCATCTCTGCACCAACCCGCACCCACACTGCACATCTCTGAGCCAACAGCTGGAAAACCTCCACTTCTGTGTCAACTGAAGCTACACAACCAACCAGCACGTGTTGTATTGAACACAACAGCTGTTCACATTAGAAGGTTTTAATTTGGTTTGCCTTGAAAAACATGTTTGTGTGCTCATTCCAATAAACAGGAAGAAGTGTGCGAGTCGACAACAGCAACAACTTCATCTCACGTTGTTTTTTTTGTCTTGGACTGGAAACTCCTTCATGAAAAATCAAACCTGTTCCGACAAAACATCCAAACTGCTGAGAAACAACAAACTGAAAAGTGTAAAAGCCAAACTGACGAGACGTGTTCTCAGCCTCAAACCTCTGACTTTATTTGTAAATCAACATGCAATATGTATTCACACTCAAAATAATAAATCAACAATAATTTATTTTATAGTAATTAATTTAATATTCCAGTTTAAGTATTTCTAACAGCAGATATAGAGCACACGTTTTCAATGAAGATTTGGTGTGCAGCTGTGTAAACATGTATATATTATAACATATAAAAGGTTTAAACGCTGATTTCACAATGTTTAATTCAATGTAACAGCAGCTGCAGCAACAACTAATCCTGACGGAAACACAAATTATTGAGAGCTGAACATCAATATTTGTATATGTTGAAGTGTTATTAGTTTCTCTATGGATATTCCACTTTGACCCTCATCATTAATGAGACCAAAGAGAGGCTGGTGGAGACAATAAAGCAACTCAATGCGCAGTATAGCGGAAACCTCATGATCCCTTTAGCTGCGTGAATTTCACTTTGCACATTAAACAACCTCTGGTGCAAACTGAATATCAAGTCATGTGTAGGATCCACAAACAGTAATTCTAGACATCACAGCTTCTCAGTGCCCTGAGACAACTTCTGTTAAACCCTCTGCTGCTACATGGGTACAACTGATGTGACTTTATGCAGGTTACACTCGTTAAAGAACGTGTAATGTTACTTACACACTAGGAGTCAAAAACAAAACCGTTACCAGTAGTGAGGCTCAGAATCAGGCTGCCACCTACTGGCATCACTGCAGTCGTTCATGAACTAGAACACAATCTAGCTGATAAGAAACATTCAGGTGTTCCGTTGGCCTAGCTCTGCTGACGAAAACAAAGGGTCATATGACTGGATGGATGATGAGATGCTGCTTTGTCCAACGTCTCACTCTCGTCTCTGGAACAGTTCAAAATTATATCGGCCATCATCCCCTTCACCGACTCTCTGCTCTGTGTTGCGGGTCCTCTTCTGTTGACTAAAACTTTTGGGTTGTTTTTATTTTAATTTAGGATTCACGTCCATCAAACCTCAAGTTAACTGGTAGAAAAGTGTCAGTCTGCTCAGATGAACTGCAGTCGTGATCTTGATAACCGCTATTTTTATGCAAGGGAAGAGGAGGATGAGTTTGATCGTCGCCACGGTGCAGAGGTCAGAAGAGGTTGAACACTTAACGTTGCTACGAATTTCAAATAAAAAGTGACAGGCCTACTTTACAAGAAGAGGAGATAACATGGATATATGAGTGGGGGTGGATTTAAATGTGGTGGACAAAAATAAGAGGGATATCTGTAAAAACAACAGAGTTCAGTTTAACAGCACCACCAACTACTAAGTTCTGACTTTTACATCCTCCTCTAGGTGGCACTGGTGCTCAAAAGAAAAACACTCTTCAGGTTAACAAGAATGAGATGTAAATGATGATTTGATTCAGAGGACTCTGACACACAGAGTCAGTCGGTGCTCATTCAAACAGAGTCAACATGACAACAGTATTCCTGCTTTCTTGGCTCATTGGTAATCACTGTAACCCTTCAGGAATACCACTTCTATTAAAGTGTCAGCACTGATTATTTCTTCTCTCTGTTTCCAGGTGTTTGTCTGGGTCTTGACGTCCGTCAGTCTCCCTCTGACCTCGTCACAAACCCTGGTGACAACGTGCAGATTTCCTGCAGCCATGATAGAAAAGACTACAGGGTGATGCTCTGGTACCAGCGCTCACCAGGAGACACAGCTAGGAAACTCATTGGATATTTGTATTACCAAGAAGTCAGAATAGAAAAGCCATATGAAGAACAATTCAGCATCGCTGGAGATTTGGGTGGATATGGAGCAAAGACCAGCTCTCTGAAAGTCCAAAGAACGGGACTTGAGCACAGTGCTATTTATTACTGTGCAGCCAGCTATGCACAGTTGCTCTTATTTTGTTCTACGTTACACAAAAACTACCAAACCTTATCAACATGTTTGGTTTTACATCCAACATCTGACTCCTCCCAGCTGCATTTTGGTTGACACTTTCTTCTTCGCCAGCTTATTGTTGTTCGTTCTTCCTTTTCCTCGTGACAGACGAGCTCAGCTACATGTCCGTCACTAACATTGTGATGTGATGTTACATCTCAGTATTTGGGGAAATTCCTTTATTTTGAGGATCCGCTTTCTTCGCTGTTTGCTTGTTCCTCTTTTTTGTCATGCAGGTGTTTGTCTGGGTCTTGACGTCCGTCATTCTCCCTGTGAACTCGTCACAAACCCTGGGGACAACGTGCAGATTTCCTGTAGCCATGATAGAACTGGCTACTGGCAGATGCTCTGGTACCAGCGCTCACCAGGAGACACAGCTATGAAGCTCATCGGATATTTGTATTTCAAAGATGTAACAATGGAAGCGTCTTATGATAAGGTGTTTGAAATCACTGGAGATTTGGGAGGGTATACAGCAAAGAATGGCTCTCTCCTAATCAAAGCAGTCAGAAAAGAGCACAGTGCAGTTTACTACTGTGCAGCAAGAGAAGCACACTGAAAGAAATCCCCTCGCTACTGAACAAAAACCCTGAACCTTTTATCATGGATGCTTTTGACTGAGACGCTGAATACACTGCTGCTAGACACCTGCTTTTGTGGTTTGATCTTTGTTTGACACGATTATATATTATCATTAGTTAATGCAAGAGTTTATCTATTTTGTTTTTTTGTGTATTATACTCAAATCAAACAAGCACAATTTCTAAAATGAGGAAATGAATTAAAAGCAACACATCTTCAGGGGAATCAGGTGAATGGCAGACTGTATATAAATGAACCACATGGAGCCACTCCTCTTGTCTATGTTCACTTCCTCTTTAATCCAGACTCACTTCTACCTCCACTTTTCATTCATGACTTTAGAGAAACTCAGATCTCAAGATGATGATTAGATTTCTCTTTTGCTCTTTCCTCACAGGTAACAGCTGCTTCACAGTTAAGTGATGTTTTAACTGTGTGTACCTTCACCTCTTCAGTGAATCTGTCCCTCTGTGCTTACAGCAGGTATCTCTCTGGGGGTTCAGGTCCACCAGTCTCCCTCCGCTCTCATCAGAAAGGCTGGTGACTCTGTGCAGCTCGTCTGTACCCACGGACAGACCGACTACACAGTGATGCTGTGGTACCAGCAGTCACCCACAGACCAGGCTCTAAAACTCATCGGATATGTGCAGCACAGCCAAATATACTACGAAGAATTATCCAGAGAGCATTTCAATATCACCGGAGATTTAAGTGGAAACAAAGCAAAGAATGGTTCTCTATTTATAGTGGACCTGACAGAGTCTGAACACAGTGCCGTGTACTACTGTGCAGCTCGATATGCACACTGAGGTAGATCTGCTTTGAACAACACAAAAACTAAACGCTGTTCTTTATCAACTGTGGTTTAAAAAAACACCTTCAGCAGCCACCTGCAGTCAACGTGTCTGTCATGGGAGTTTTACATAATTACCTTGTCTCTGCAAATAACAGCATGGAGGAGAACATTCCTACTTGAATGAAACGAGGGAGCAATTAATCCAAAATGTATTCAAACTAACATTTATAATCTCTAAACAACTTAATTTTGCAGTGTCATTTCGCAAAGTATGTCCCATATCACAACATTAAAGAAAGCGATGAAGAACTTTTCTTAATTTTGCTGCCAAACCAACCAACCAGCTGACAGGACTGAAAACATAACCTCTATTGTGGAGGTAACAGTGTTAAGTTGTGCTGTATTTCCTCAATGAAAGAAAGTTACCTCTGTGTCAATCTGATTTCTCAACATCACTTCCTGTCCCTCCCTCTGATCAACAAAGCACAGCAGAGACTGTCGCTGGTTCTTCATATTCAACATGACACCGCCTCATCTCATCACATCCATCATCACTGTGTTCTGGATTAAGGGTATCATTCCTTCATTAAGACACTTTTACAGTTTCATTTCTAAATGAATGTTCATAGGTCCCAGTCGTGAGGAACTTAGATGTAATATTTATGTTCTATTTCATTGATTGCTTATTCCTTACTGCTGCTTTTCATGGAATTTATTCCCAGTGCACTAAATGTTTTTAACCACTAGTCACAAGAAGTTAGAGCCTGAATTCTCTCTTTACAGGAGTTTACCTCAGTAATGACAAACCAGTGTTTCAGACTCCAGCCGACCTGTTGATAAAACCAGATGGTGAATTCAACCTGAGCTTAAAACATGAAATCCCGAACTATGACACAATTCTCTGGTACCAGCGCTCAGCAGGAGACAGTTCCCTGAAGCTGATCGGATATGTTTATTATAAAACACTCAATATTGAGCCAAAGTTTTTGAGCCGCTTCAATGTGAGTGGAAATGGAGAGAAAACCGCTTTTCTTCAAATCAAGAACCTGAACCACTCTGAGGACAGCGGAGAATATTTTGGAGCAGCAAGTACACAGTAATAAAGACGGAGAGAGCCGTCGTTCAAAAACCTCCATAAACGATGCAGCAGATAACAGCAAGAAAAACCACGACACAGCTTCAAAGCTGAGAGAAACACAGAGGATCAGACTCCAGAAAACACACAAGAGACAATTAAATTGCTTTGTGAATACATGTTCTTTATATTTGCTTGTATTTATTTTATAATAAAGTTAATAATTTAATCATTCAAATATAATCGAAGTTCCCAAGAATGAGGTCAGACGTGTTGGAACGCTTAACGTTTCTAGGAAGGGGAGATAACGTGGATATATGAGAGAGGATGGATTGGAATATGGTGGACAAAAATAAAAAGGAATATCTGTCATAACAGAATTCAGGTTAACCACACAACCAAATACAAAGTTCAGACTTTTACATCCTCCTCTAGGTGGCACTGGTGCTCAAAAGACAAACCCTCTTCAGGTTAACACACAGAGCGATAGAATGAGATGTAAATGATGATTGGATCCATAGGACTCTGAAACACAGAGTCAGTCGGTGCTCATTCAGACAGAGTCAAGATGACAACAGTATTCCTGCTTTCTTGGCTCATTGGTAATCACTGTAACCCTTCAGGAATACCACGTCATTTAAGGTGTCAGCACTGATTATTTCTTCTCTCTGTTTCTAGGTGTTTGTCTGGGTCTTGACATCCGTCAGTTTCCATCTGACCTCGTCACAAACCCTGGTGACAACGTGCAGATTTCCTGCAGCCATGATAAAACTGACTACAGGGTGATGCTCTGGTACCAGCGCTCACAAGGAGACACAGCTATGAAACTCATTGGATATTTGTATTATCAAGCTGCAACAATGGAAGGGTAATATGATAAGGAGTTTGAAATCACTGGAGATTTGAGAGGGAGTACAGCAAAGAATGGCTCTCTCCTAATCAAAGCAGTCAGAAAAGAGCACAGTGCAGTTTACTACTGTGCAGCAAGAGAAGCACACTGAAAGAAATCCCCTCGCTACTGAACAAAAACCCTGCACCTTTTATCATGGATGTTTTTGAATATGACGCTGAACACACTGCTGCCAGACACCTGCTTATGTGGTTTGATTTTTGTTTGACACAATTATATTTGATCAATAGTTAATGCAGCAGTTAATTTATTTAGTTTTTTTAACATTTTTGTGTATTAGACTCAAACCAGACAATTGGAATTTCTAATGTGAGGAAATAAATTAAGAGCAACACATCTTCAGGGGAATCAGGTGAATGGCAGACTGTATATAAATGATCCACATGGAGCCACTCCTCTTGTCTATGTTCACTTCCTCTTTAAACCAGACTAACTTCTACCTCCACTTTTCATTCATGACTTTAGATAAACTCAGAACTCATCATGATGATTAGACTTCTCTTTTGCTCTTTCCTCACAGGTAACAGCTGCTTCACTGTGAAGTGATGTTTTAACTGTGTGTATCTTCACCTCTTCAGTGGATCTGTCCCTCTGTGCTTACAGCAGGTATCTCTCTGGGGGTTCAGGTCCACCAGTCTCCCTCCGCTCTCATCAGAAAGGCTGGTGACGCTGTGCAGCTCGTCTGTACCCACGGACAGACCGACTACACAGTGATGCTGTGGTACCAGCAGTCACCCACAGTCCAGGCTCTAAAACTCATCGGATATGTGGAGTACAGCCAAGTATACTACGAAGAATTATACAAAAAGCATTTCAATATCAGCGGAGATTTAAGTGGAAAAAAAGCAAAGAATGGTTCTCTATTTATAGTGGACCTGACAGAGTCTGAACACAGTGCCGTGTACTACTGTGCAGCTCGATACGCACACTGAGGTAGATCTGCTTTGAACAACACAAAAACTAAACGCTGTTCTTTATCAACTGTGGCTTGAAAAAAATACTCAGCAGCCACCTGCAGTCAACGTGTCTGTCATGGGAGTTTTACATCATTACCTTGTCTCTTCAAATAACACAATGGAGGAGAACATTCCTACTTGAAAGACACGAGGGAGCAATTAATCCAAATCCAATTTCTACAGAATTCAAATTATCCAAGAGCTTATCAAACCACAGTCAAATCGGTCAAAGATCTTTATTTAGATCTGCACCAAACTACACACAATCCTAGATTTCATTCCCGTTAATATGACGGATTTTGCTGATCAAGATCAGTGCATTATTCTCTGGGAAATCATTGGCATCTGTCAAAATATGTCCCATCTCACAATATTAAAGAAAGCGATGAAGAACACAACTTAATTTTGCTGCCAAACCAACCAACCAGCTGATAGGAGTGAAAACATAACCTCTACTGTGGAGGAAACAGTGTTAAGTTGTGTTGTATTTCCTCAATGAAAGAAAGTTACCTCTGTGTCAATCTGATTTCTCTACATCACTTCCTGTCTCTCACTCTGATCCACAAAGCACAGCAGAGACTGTCGCTGGTTCTTCATTTTCAACATGACGCCACCTCATCTCATCACATCCATCATCACTGTGTTCTGGATTAAGGGTATCATTCCTTCATTAAGACACTTTTACATTTTCCTTTCTAAATGAATCTTCATCGGTCCCAGTAGTGAGGAACAGAGATGTAATATTTATGTTCACTTTCATTGATTGCTTATTCCTTCCTGCTGCTTTCCCTGGAATTTATTCCAATTGCACTTAATGTTTTTAACCACTAGTCACAAGAAGTTAGAGCCTGAATTCTCTCTTTACAGGAGTTTACCTCAGTAATGACAAACCAGTGTTTCAGACTCCAGCCGACCTGTTGATGAAACCAGATGGTGAAGTCAACCTGAACTTAACACATCATATCTCGAGCTATGACACGATTCTCTGGTACCAGCGCTCAGCAGGAGACAGTTCCCTGAAGCTGATCGGCTATGTTTATTTTGAATCACCCAATATTGAGCCAAAGTTTTTGAGCCGCTTCAATGTGAGTGGAAATGGAAAGAAAACAGCTTTTCTTCAAACCAAGAACCTGAAGCACCCTGAGGACAGCGGAGAATATTTTGGAGCAGCAAGTACACAGTAATAAAGACGGAGAGAGCCGTCGTTCAAAAACCTCCATAAACGATGCAGCAGATAACAGCAAGAAAAACCACGACACAGCTTCAAAGCTGAGAGAAACACAGAATATCAGACTCCAGAAAACACAAAAGAAACAATTAAGTTGTTTGGTGAAAACATGTTCTTTATATTTGCTTGTATTTGTATTATAATAAAATGTATGATTAAATCGTTCGAATATAATAAAATTCCCCACGAATGAGGTCAGATGAGGTTGAACACTTCACGTTTCTACGAAGACAAGATAACATGGATTTGAATGTGGTGGACAAAAATAAAAGGAATATCTTTCAACGTAACATAATTCAGGTTAACAGCAGCGCCAAATACTAAGCTCTGACTTTTACATCCTCCTCTAGGTGGCACTGCTGCTCAAAAGAAAAACACTCTTCAGGTTCACACACAGAGCGATAGAATGAGATGTAAATGATGATTTGATTCATAGGACTCTGACACACAGAGTCAATCGGTGCTCAATCAGACAGAGTCAACATGACAACAGTATTCCTGCTTTCTTGGCTCATTGGTAATCACTGTAACACTTCAGGAATACCACTTCATTTAAAGTGTCAGCACTGATTATTTCTTCTCTCTGTTTCCAGGTGTTTGTCTGGGTCTTGACGTCCATCAGTCTCCCTCTGACCTCGTCACAAACCCTGGTGACAACGTGCAGATTTCCTGCAGCCATGATAGAACTGACTACTGGCAGATGCTCTGGTACCAGCGCTCACCAGGAGACACAGCTAGGAAACTAATTGGATATTTGTATTACAAAGATGTAACAATGGAAGCGTCTTATGATAAGGTGTTTGAAATCACTGGAGATTTGACAGGGAGTAAAGCAAAGAATGGCTCTCTCCTAATCAAAGCAGTCAGAAAAGAGCACAGTGCAGTTTACTACTGTGCAGCAAGAGAAGCACACTGAAAGAAATCCCCTCGCTACTAAACAAAAACCCTGCACCTTTTATCATGGATGCTTTTGAATGAGACGCTGAATACACTGCTGCCAGACACCTGCTTTTGTGGTTTGATTTTTGTTCCACACAATTATATTTTAACTTTAGTTAATATAGAAGTTTATCCTTTTTTTGTACTTTTTTGTGTATTATTCTCAAGCCAGACATGTGCAATTACTGACTTGAGGATAAAATTAAAAGCAACACATCTTCAGGGGAATCAGGTGAATGGCAGACTGTATATAATTGAACCACATGGAGCCACTCCTCTTGTCTATGTTCACTTCCTTTTTAAAACAGACTCACTTCTACCTCTACTTTTCATTCATGACCTTAGAGAAACTCAGATCTCATCATGATGATTAGATTTCTCTTTTGCTCTTTCCTCACAGGTAACAGCTGCTTCACTGTGAAGTGATGTTTTAACTGTATGTACCTTCATCTCTTCAGTGGATCTGTCCCTCTGTACTTACAGCAGGTATCTCTCTGGGGTTTCAGGTCCACCAGTCTCCCTCCGCTCTCATCAGAAAGGCTGGTGACGCTGTGCAGCTCGTCTGTACCCACGGACAGACCGACTACACAGTGATGCTGTGGTACCAGCAGTCACCCACAGTCCAGGCTCTAAAACTCATCGGATATGTGCAGCACAGCCAAATATACTACGAAGAATTATCCAGAGAGCATTTCAATATCACCGGAGATTTAAGTGGAATCAAACCAAAGAATGGTTCTCTATTTATAGTGGACCTGATAGAATCTGAGCACAGTGCTGTGTACTACTGTGCAGCGCGATATGCACACTGAGGTAGATCTGCTTTGAACAACACAAAAACTAAACGCTGTTCTTTATCAACTGTGGTTTAAAAAAACACCTTCAGCAGCCACCTGCAGTCAACGTGTCTGTCATGGGAGTTTTACATAATTACCTTGTCTCTGCAAATAACCACATGGAGGAGAACATTCCTACTTGAATGTAATGAGGAAGCAATTAATCCAAATCCAATTTCTACAGAATTCCGATTATCCAAGCGCTTATCAAACCACAGTCAAATCGGTCAAAGATCTTTATTTAGATCTGCACCAAACTACACACAATCATAGATTTCATTCCCCTTAATATGACGGATTTTGTTGATCAAGATCAGTGCATTATTCTCTAGGAAATCAGTGCAATCTGTCAAAATATGACCCATCTCACAATATTAAAGAAAGCGATGAAGAACATAACTTAATTTTGCTGCCAAACCAACCAACCAGCTGATAGGAGTGAAAACATAACCTCTATTGTGGAGGAAACAGTGTTAAGTTGTGTTGTATTTCCTCAATGAAGTAAAGCTACCTCTGTGTCAATCTGATTTCTCTACATCACTTCCTGTCCCTCCCACTGATCCACAAAGCACAGCAGAGACAGTCGCTGGTTCTTCATATTCAACATGACGCCACCTCATCTCATCACATCCATCATCACTGTGTTCTGGATTAAGGGTATCATTCCTTCATTAAGACACTTTTACATTTTCCTTTCTAAGTGAATCTTCATCGGTCCCAGTAGTGAAGAACTGAGATGTAATATTTATGTTCACTTTCATTGATTGCTTATTCCTTACTTCTGCTTTCCCTGGAATTTATTCTGAGTGCACTAAATGTTTTTAACCACTAGTCACAAGAAGTTAGAGCCTGAATTCTCTCTTTACAGGAGTTTACCTCAGTAATGACAAACCAGTGTTTCAGACTCCAGCCGACCTGTTGATGAAAACAAATGGTGAAGTCAACCTGAACTTAACACATCATATCTCGAGCTATGACACGATTCTCTGGTACCAGCGCTCAGCAGGAGACAGTTCCCTGAAGCTGATCGGATATATTTTTTATAAAACACCCAAAATTGAGTCAAAGTTTTCGAGCCACTTCAATGTGAGTGGAAATGGAGAGAAAACAGCTTTTCTTCAAATCAAGAACCTGAAGCACTCTGAGGACAGCGGAGAATATTTTGGAGCAGCAAGTACACAGTAATAAAGACGGAGAGAGCCGTCGTTCAAAAACCTCCATAAACGATGCAGCAGATAACAGCAAGAAAAACCACAACACAGCTTCAAAGCTGAGAGAAACACAGCAAATCAGACTCCAGAAAACACACAATGAATACATGTTCTTTATATTTGCTTGTATTTTTTTCATAATAAAGTTTACAAGTAAGCATCCCTACAGTTTTTGCAAAACATTGTCTAATACAATACTCTTATTCTTCTTTGTATTTTGAAAAGTGACCTGCTGCAGTGACAGAGGGTAGGGGTGGGCGCTATGACCTAAAGTTAATATTACAGTATTTTTTCCACTTTTTGGATGGTGACAGTTTTTTCAGACGGTGAATGAGGAAGAGAGTCAACCAACAGATGGAGGCACAGCACATGTATTACAGCTGCTGTCATGAGGATGTGGTGATGAATTTACAGACACACACAAACAGACACACAGCCGTATTCTTCTCAGAGAAGCACTTTCCTCACATCAGTTCTTCGCGATGCCTTCACCTGTGCAAACATTTGGTTTGCTCTTCATCGGTTTTTATTGTAAGATGTAGAATTTTGTCTTTAATTTAATCAATTCTCATTTTCGATTTTTTTATCTACGAAAAAGAGATATTTATTTTTTCGGTCAGAATCAATAACATTTTATTAAATCTGCTTTTTTCCTCACAGGTCAGGTGAGCGCTGTTACTTTTCAACAGTCTCCTCCACAGATAGTGAAGGAGAACACTGTGGTCCAGATCAACTGCAGTCACAATGATAATAACCTTCAAGTTATGCTCTGGTATCAGCAGAGACAGGACTGTCTGTCTTTGAACCTCATTGGGTACGGCTATGCAATCGGCTCACAAAGCTATGAGACTCAGTTCAAAGAACAATTCAAGCTGAGCAGAGAAAGCACCACAACAGGATCGCTCATTATTAACAGGGCAAACCTGTCACACACTGCTGTTTATTTCTGCGCTGCCAGTACACAGTGATGTGGTTCAATGAGACTCCCTCACTAAAAACCCTGATGGTTTTACTGGGCATGAGATTTGTGCATCTGCATGATAAGCCACTTGTGTTGTTTCACAGACTCTCACTGGAGGAAGCTGCGTTTCTTCTGCAGCAGCAGAAACATGGAGGACGTCTCCAGCTGTGATTGGATTTCTCCTGCTCTTACTTCCATGTGAGTAAAAGAGCTTTTTAACTGTGTTGTTAACTTCATACAGCAAATTTAATAATGTTTTTTTTAACACTGTGACTTTGGTAATGACTATATTTAACATGCGTGTGTTTTTTTTCTCCACCAGATCAAACAAAGAGTGTGAGGTTCGAGCCGTCACTTCCAAGAATAGTCAACCAAGCAGCCAGGGTAGAGATCAAGTGCAGTCACAATGACAACAACCTCTATGTAATGCTCTGGTACCACCAACAAGAGACAGGGTTGATGAGCTTGATTGGATACAGCTACTCTGGCAGTGACCCCGTCTATGAGACGCAGTCAGATAAACAATTTGAGATTACAAGGGAGAATGTGCTTGCAGGAGCTCTGATCATTCGCAGTGCGGATCCAGCAGATTCAGCTGTGTATTTCTGCGCTGCCAGTACACAGTGATGTGGTTTAATGTCACTCCATCACTAAAAGCCCTGTTCCTGTTGGCAGGGTGCAGATGCTATGAGGTAGGCTGGTGGAGTCGTTGGCTCAAAAGTCTTAAACTACTATTCTGACAACTCATTACCAACTCAGAGTGTCACTTAAAATCATTCTAAAATATAAAAATGATGCGTTGGAGGGGGGATGCATGTACTGTAAATGTACCCCAAAACTTTTTTATCCTGCATGACATCATCAGAATCATTTATATCATACGATGACAGCTGATAGGTCGATCTAACGTGAGCTAAACCAATCATAACCAAGTACACTTCAGAAACGTACAGCACGACAACTTTGACACCAACCTTGTTCTTCTGGTGCATATTTAAAAGCTTGATGTGTTCGGACCTTGTTTTTAAACACAATCGTTCGAGCGAGGAGATAAAACACATGTTGGCACAAGCAGGAAAGGATTGTCTTGCTAAAATGAAGCTGTAATTCTGTCTGAATGAATCCCGAGCAGCAGCAGAGTCAGACTGAAATGACCATCAACGACCATGATCTACAGACAGCTTGGGGAAGCAGCTTTCTGTTGTTGTGACAATATAAACAACTCAGAGCTATTTCTATGTTTTCTACTTTTAATTAATTTGATCCTTACTTTGAACACCATTGACATATTTTGCAAGTTTTATGCTTTTATCCTATCTCTTAGTTTTAGTGCCTGTTCTTACTGATCCATCTTATTGTAAGTATTTTATTTTTATTCTAAAGCACCTTGAGTTGCATTTTCAGTATGAAAGTTTCTGTATAAATAAAGTCTATTGTTATAAATAAGTATTAATGGTGGACCGTTAGCCGAGAGGCTAATCTTAGCTTACCCACTATAGTCCAGAGGAGCAGCGGAATGTTCCGGAAACAAAATGGCTGCTTCATGTTTGACGTTAGCATCGCAGGTGCTACGATCCACTGACTCCTCAACCGCTGTTAGCTCGATGAAACCACCGTAATTCTTCCTCACATCCTTCCTGGAGTCTTTTAATAACTTCACCTTTAAAAATGTTTCTGTTATTCTCACCGCTCACAGCCTCCCTCTCTCTTTAGCTAGTCCTCTGCTAGCATGTTAGCTCGAGCAGCAGCTGTGGGTTGGGTGAAACAAGTGGGCGGGACGTTTGACTCCAATCAGGCATTGGCCAATCGTGTTGCACTGAGGCCCAACAGTCAGGAAGCTGTCATCCAATCAGTGCTGACACTGATGTAGCGGATCAGACTGGAGAATAACATTTGTAATATTGTAAAAAATAACAAATAAAAAATAATCATAAGGTTTATTAAGTTATTGATTAGTATTTATAAAGCAGATTGAGAACACATGCAATGTGCTGTTCAGGGGAAATAACTGAAAAGATTAGAAAACACAAAACAAATAAATGAGGACATTGAAAGAGTTTAAAAGAGGTAAAATATATAAAAACTGTTACTGTGAAATATTCCTCAAATTTTGTGAGGATAAACGAATATATTCTAAACTCATGAACTAAAAAAACAACAGAGGCAGTGTCACTTCATCTACTTTACTTTGACATGACATTAAGCCATGAAAGCATCAAGAATTAAATAAATTACATTAGGATTTTTATTTGATTGAAGCTTAGTCCACTATATGATGCAATTTCCGACTTTTAAGTCTGTACAGTAAGATAACACACACACGCACGGATGAAAACAGGTTAACAAAAATAACATAATGAGAACTAACAACTAATTACATAAATATTATATTTGCTTATAATAAAACGTCTTCTAAAAAGAAGAAAAATGCTGTTTGTTGTGTCAACATGAGGCATTAAACTGGTTCATGTAGCCCAATGTATAACATTATTTAATAAAATAATTGAATCACTCCAGACGGTCTATTTATTTTTGTAAATTTCCAAATAAATATTTAATAAAAGTATTTTTAGTTCGCTTTCCTTTAACCCAGTGTCACTCCACTTAAAATATACACGACATTCTCATCATGACGTAGAAATACTTTCATTATGGAGTATTGGTGTCTTTTGATGGTATAAAAGCTGCTTCAGATGCCTTTAACCATGACAGAAATTAAATGAATGCTTGTTCTTTTTATCTTATCTCTCATCTTATCTTATCTTTTAAGCATTTGATTTGAAATAGACAGTTATGATGGACAGTTAGTGAAAGCATTGCTCCTCCAACCATATGTGATCATGTGACTTGGTGTTTTCTATTTGCTTGGTGGAGCTGATGTGTGACTGCATCATTCAGCTGGAAGCCAGACGATCGTCAACATGCTCATCACGGTCCTTTATCTGTCACTTCTTTTAAACTCAGGTGGGTTTTACTAGTTAAGAAGCACTTTAAGGATCAAATTCCCACAAAATTTACTTGTATGAGTGAATTTACGGTTTTCTATATTAACATCGTGTGTCACAGGTCTCACAGTTAATGTTCTGCAGTCTGGAGATCAAGTGTTTCGACCAGGAGTCACAGTGATACTGGAGTGCAGCCCGGGTCCAGGGTTCACCCTGCAAACCATCTTCATGTACTGGTATCGACAAAAGCACTTCGCAGCTCCTGTAGAGTTCCTCCTGTCAGAGTTAGATTTCTCTGTGGGGCACTTTCAGTCGATCATCAATAAAGACAAGAACCGCTTCTCTCTTCAAATCGATGAAGTGTTTCTCAACGACAGCAGCAGATACTACTGTGTTGCCAGCCACAGTGATGCACAAAGACCAGACAGACGTCACAAATGCTATGCTGCTGTGGGTGTTCGTGGTTTGTTGCCAGAAAAGTGCAGAAGTCAAGTTGGTTTGTTGTAAAGCACCTTTGAAAACAACATACGTTGTCTGCACAGATGAAATTGAGAAACAGCCAAGACAACAATAAGTGATTAAATAAACACATTTAAATAAAATAAAAGAGTCTCCCTGTTTTAAAAGCCAAAGTAAAAATGGGGTTTCATGCAATTTTAAAAGAGTTTGGACTTGGTGAAGTCCTGGTGTGGAGAGTCAGACTGTCCCACAGTTCAGGGGCAACTTCTTCAAAGGCCCGAAACCTTGATGCTCTGAAAAAGGGGGAAACCTGTAACATGAACAAGGCCCCCAGACGTCCCAATCCCAAGGAGGCAGTTGTTATCAAACACTGACCCCTACAGGCTTCACGTGGGACTTGACTTTCAACTAACATCTCTTTCTTATTTAAAGTCAGGATACATGAGGCATTCAAATGCTAAAAAAAAAATAGTAAAGAGGTAGTTGGAATAAAGTGTAACTGAAGAATAAGTCACAGCTCACTCATGCTTGTAATGCTTCATTACAAGCATGTTGTATTTGATTAAAAGTATTAAACTGACTTCATAAAAAGCAGTGAATATATTTTAATATGAGACGTGGATGGAAATAAAGTGAATATTTCCATTTGTTTGCTTGTTAGGAGGTTTACACTTTAATTATGAAACAGATTTCCACAAAACATTGAATTTTTACATGGATCTGAACAAATTGACACTTTTATAAAATCTATTTTATATAACTCCTATGATGCCATAACATGTTTAATTTTGACAGTTGGTGCACACTAGATTTAATTTGTAGTAATTCCTTTAGTTTTATGCAAACTTCTCAGTACATGTGAGTCTTTTTTGTCCTTAGATAAAAGGGTGGATTCAGGGGGCTGACCATGTGTGATGTCACTTCCTCTAAGCAGCTACAAAAGACCCCAAAATAAAAAAACCACTGTCTCTTTTCCTTCCCTCCATATCATGTCTTTTCTTAGCCTACACAGAAATAGACATAGCTCTCTCAGAGAGATGGAGGCTGAGATATGGAGTCGCTGGGTGGGGGTGGGAAACAGTGAAGAAAAACGACATCAGGTTTTTGTGTAGTGTTTTCTCACAGTGGGGACAGGGGGGCCACGGTGATACATTCCCATAGAGCCGCCGTACAAAAACCTCCTCCCATTGACACCCATTGTATAGATGGCTGTTTGTAACCTGGGGCTCTCGATGGAGCAGAAAACATCAACACTCTGAAGGTGTGTTTGATGTCAGGTCACACTGGCACTGGAAAGATGATAACAATGAAGAATTTGGCCGAAACACAGTCTTACATTTTTATATATTTCATTCAAATGGAGGATTGTTTAACTTTGGTTGCATAAAACAAAGCACACTTGGAAATTATGAAGCTCATCCTTCAGGATTTAACCTTTTTCATCCTCTGGATTATTAGGCTGTGTCCTAACTTTATATTTCTGGGATGTTTTGTGACCTTTTGGTGAAGGAGACAGTCAGTGTGACACTGGAAGTGAAGCCTACTTTGGAAAAGGAACAAAACTGACTGTTCTGGGTAAGTCTAAGCTTTCAAAACATCACTTCACTAAAACAAACCTAAAAACAAAAGAAGCTGGTGTGGAAGTAAAGGAGAAAGTGTTGTGATGAAATCTGAAATATTGAGCTAAACAGTGAACACTGTGACTAACACACACCCTGCTCACTTTGGCCAAGGAACCAAACTGACGGTTTTAGGTAAATATTTCCATTTATTACTGTTTATTCATAAATGATACACTGCTTTGGAATCCAAGTTTAAACAGAAGTATTAGTAAAACCTGCCAAAGACTCTGATAGAGAAAGAGTTTCATGCTCAGTATTTTACACTGTGACAACTTAACGAAGCGTACTTTGGAAAAGGAACAAAACTGACTGTTCTGGGTAAGTCTAAACTTTCACAACATCACTTCACTAAAACAAACTTTAAAAACAAAAGAAGCTGGTGTGGAAGTAAAGTAACAAGTGTTGTCAGGAAATCTGAAATATTGAGCTGAACAGAGAACACTGTGACCAGCACATACCCTGCATACTTTGGCCAAGGAACCAAACTGACGGTTATAGGTAAATATTTCCATTTATTACTGTATATTAATTAATGTCATATTGTTTTGGAATCCAAGTATAAATGGAAGTATTAGTAAAACCTTCTCTGATAGAGAGAAAGACTCAACAGTTTCGTGCTCAGTATTTTTACACTGTGACAACTACAACGAAGCGTACTTTGGAAAAGGAACAAAACTCACTGTTCTGGGTAAGTCTAAGCTTTCACAACATCACTTCACTTAAACAAACCTAAATACAAAAGAAGCTGGTGTGGAAGTGAAGTTAAAAGTGAGCAGAGAAACACTGTGACCTACACTGATCCTGCTTACTTTGGCCAAGGAACCAAACTCACAGTTTTAGGTAAATATTTCCATTTATTACTGTATATTCTTAAATGTCACAATGCTTTGGAATCCAATTATAAACAGAGGTATTAGTAAAAACCTTCCAAAGACTCTAATAGAGAAAGAGTTTCATGCTCAGTATTTTTACACTGTGACAATGCCAACGAAGCGTACTTTGGAAAAGGGACAAAACTGACTGTTCTGGGTGAGTCAGTTTTATTAAAATGGATCAAATGCAATAACTTTGTCACTGAAATGCTGCATTAAGAAACCTAACATACTCAGGTCTGGACAGTTTGAGTTCACCTCAGTGGTTTTTGATAACGAGCTTTAATGCTGTGTCAACAACGAAGCTTATTTCGGCCAGGGAACGAAGCTGACAGTTCTTGGTGAGTAAAACTTTATGCTCATTAATTTAGCTCTTAAAAACTAAAACCCAATGAAACAGATCCATTTTCTTTTCTGCCGCATAAAACTTGTAAAAAAACAAACTGAGGTGTGACAAGCGTAGTGTCGGGCTTAACAAAGTAAAAGCTGCATGTTTGGGTTGGAGCACTGCTGGAGTTCACTGTGACTCTGGATATGAAGCTCACTTTGGAGGAGGAACAAAGTTAACTGTTCTAGGTAAGAAACAATATATTGTACAGTCTATGACTTCAGAATAAGCAAAAGGAAAGATACATTAAATTCAAGGTTAAGCTGTTCTTCCACAAACTCGGTCTCAGTCGAGTTCTTCAGAGTTGTGGCTCCGAGCTTTTGGTTCTTGAGGTTAAACACTGTGTCAGTACGAGGCTTATTTCGGACATGGAACCAAACTGACTGTTCTAGGTGAGTTAAAAAGTTCCAACAGGAGCTGAGAGGTTTGTGTTGCAAACAGCGTGAAACTAAACAGGATGCAACTGTCGGGTTTTATTTCAAAAGTACAAAGTAAAGCTTGTTTTCAGCACTGATCACGTTCACTGTGCCTATGGTGCTTCAGAGGCTTATTTTGGTGGAGGCACAAAGTTAACTGTTTTAGGTAAGAAAACCTTTTTAACTTCTTCTTCACGGTGCTGAATTATAGTTTTGTTTAGATACTTTGAAGGGATAATCACAATATAATCACAAAATCCACGTTTGAATGGGAAAAATACATGTTCTCTCAAACTATCCGAGTTTTGACATGTCAAAGTGAAAAAAAAGTTTCAAAGTGTCACTGGTACTCAGACGAGAGGAAGAGTTTTTGTGCAGTTGAATGTCTCCGTGCTCGTACTCGGAGGCTAACTTTGGATCTGGAACTAAACTCACTGTTCTAGGTAAGAAAACCTGCAAAAATTAAACCATTGACAGCTTCTTTTGTTTTTATTGTAAGTGAGAAATAAATAAATGGCTTGAGATTAAAAAAAGATGTACTTAAAGATCTTTTATTGAATTTAATTAAAATAGAATACTCCTCTATTCTTTTGTTAAAGTTATGGAGGAAGTTTTGTCCAGGTACAAGTAGTACAGTAGTAAAACATTTGGCTCTTTGCCCAGAATAATACTGTCACAGCGAGTTCTTATCAGCCCTGTGACTTACTGTGAGTTCCCAGTCTGAGGCGTACTTTGGAGCTGGAACTAAACTCACTGTTTTAGGTAAGACAATTCAAATTATTTCAAACAATAATAATTAATACCTATAAAATATCCTGGAGCATTTATCTGCCAATACTGATTTATACCAGGTTTAAATGTGACTAAAGTCAAAAATGTAAAAAATTTTTAACATCCAGTCTTATGTAGTGTGAAGGGTCTTATTTCTACACGTTTGTGTGCAGAACAGTTTGTAAGTTTATCTGATAAAAGCCTGCAGCTTTCAGTGCAGAGTGGTTGAGCAGTTTTCTCTGTATAGCTTGTATCAGTGTGAACAACAACTACCCAGCTTACTTTGGCAGCGGCACTAAACTGACAGTGTTAGGTAAGAACAAAATTCAAAAATAATTTATAAAAGTGTAATTTAACTGTGCTATTATTTGTTTGGCTCAGGTTTTAACATGAAAGTGCAAAAAATGGACTAAAAATGAAAATGAACATACCACAAATATTCAGAAGCTGCCTTTCTTTGCATGTAAAAGTGACAAATTGAATAAGTTTGGCACAAAACTCGTACTGTATGTGGACCGGCTTGTGAAAAACTCACAAATCCAGTAAAGTAGGAGTTGGTTCAGCTCCTGTACTGTAGGAGCTTGTCAGTTTTTCACACGCGAGTCAGCAGTGTGCTCTGGAAGTTATCCTGCTTACTTTGGAGAGGGAACCAAACTCACAGTTCTCGGTAAGATTATTAAAAAACGAACCAACACGTCTCTGAAGGAATGAAATCTTCATTACTCTCAGTGTGAGCCATCTGACCTGTGATGACTGTGTTTGATGCTAATGCTCTGTGTTTAACCTCAATGTTCATGATCTAAATTCTTGTATCAAGACGTCTCATGTCATTTAGAGTTTGCTGCTGCACCTTTGTTTGTTGCAGATGTACGCTTGATTTTTAATTGAAACGTTTTATGTCTTTGTCTTTGTCTCCACCAGAGTTTGATGTCGAACCACCAAAAGTGAAGGTGCTCAGACCATCAGCGAAAGAGTGTCGAAACCCTCTGGACAATGAAAGACAGAAGACCTTAGTGTGCGTGGCCAGTGGGTTCTACCCGGACCATGTCAGTGTGTTCTGGCAGGTTGACCATAAAAACGTCACCAGTGGTGTACTAACGGACGAAGCTGCCCTGCGGGTCGGCAACTCCTACAAAATCACCAGCCAGCTGAGGGTCTCTGCCGAAGACTGGTACAAACCCGAGCTGAAATTTGAGTGCTTCGTCAGATTCTTCAATGGGATGGAATATATCAATTATCCATCATCAATCTTTGGGGATACAGGTTCGTTCATGTCCTAAACCTGATCTGGACAAACACGTTAAATAATCTTCCGTTCATGTCTAATGCGTTTCTTATTTTTCTACCAGCTCCAGCTGACGTCCTAACCAAAGGTAGATACATTATTCAGTTATTCATTGTTCACCTCACTGCTGCTCACATCAACCGGCTCCACAGACACAACACAATGGACGTTTCCTCTTTGAATCATGTCACTCATCTCAATGTTTGAACCTTTCTGCAGAAGAATATCTGAGGATCACAACGAAAGCCAAACTCTCCTACGGTGTGTTCATCGTCAAGAGCTGCGTCTACGGAGCCTTCGTGGCCTTTTTGGTTTGGAGACTTCAGGTTCGTTAAAACACAAGATCGATGATCAACTGTTCTTCAAGTTCATAAAAAAACTTTTTTAATAAATATTTATATGGTTTTGATTTCTCCTTTGTGTCCGTTGCAGAGTTCAGCTCAGAAGCAGAGGAACTGAGACCTGAGCGTGAAGGGAAATGAACGGTTGCTTCATGTAAATAAATCTGAGAACAAAATAATCCTATAAAGCTGTGAGTTGCAGTGCATTTGTATTAGTAAATAAATATAAACTGTTAAAATTCTGCATTTAGTCGATAAATCTGCTTATTCTTTTCAAAGATGTTAAATCTATAACCGGCCTGAAAACAAAATAATCTGCAGCAGACTTGTTTTTCGTGCTTTATAATTCTCTGTTTGCTGTTTGTGTTGTGCTGCTTGTGTGATTCATTTTCCTCTCAATAAAAGCAACTCAAGGTAACTTGACAGATTTGTTGATTCATTCTTCTTTTGTAGTTTGTCGTTTGCCTGTTTCCACTCAGCGTCTAAGACAGAAATCAAACCTGGACTCATATTCATATCAGGCACCGTCCACCCACTGTTAATTAATAAGGGATTATTAGATAAATGACAGCATCCGTCACAACTGTTGCTGATTTGCAACCCCCCCCGCCTGTTGTTTCCACATGCTGTCCCACACTCAACTGATTCTCTGAGGTATTTTTAGCAGCACACAAACAAGCCTGTTTTCTGAGAATCACCCGTTTTCTCACCCACACACGTTGAAACATCTCAGCTCAGGAAAACATCATAAGCTGGTACATCAAGTTTTTTCTAATGAGCAAACTGAGAATATACTCTTTAAACCATTTACTTTGGGGTGATGAGCCTTTGGGTCGAGTACGAAACAGGGAAATAGTTTGGAAGACAAGCAGCAAAGTGTCGGGTCAGAACCAAAGCTGCAGCTGCTGCAGGAGGAAATAAACGAAGCTGTTATTATCTTTTGTTAAATCATTTGACCTTAAGGGTTTGTGTTAATCATATCTACTTTTTGGACTTTGCACAATCATAAGAAAGTGTAGTACAGTTTTCTTCATGAATAAACCGTGTGAGGAAAAGTAAAAAGTGAAGAGTGTGAGTCAACCACACAACAACAGGAAACCGGGGATAGAAACTGAGCAGAGGAGTGTAGAGCGACAGCAGAAGAGAGGATGTGGTCACAGAGCAGCCTGCACCTCGTTCTCTGTGCTGAGAAATGACGGAGCTGCAGCATCTCACTTCACCACAACCTCCGTCCCCTGAGCGTGCACCTGCATCTCTGCACCAACCCGCACCCACACTGCACATCTCTGAGCCAACAGCTGGAAAACCTCCACTTCTGTGTCAACTGAAGCTACACAACCAACCAGCACGTGTTGTATTGAACACAACAGCTGATAAAATGTTGCTGCAGTCACAGAGATCAAGACAAAGAGAATTATACATTCTTTATATGAGAGTCACAAGTGTTAAAATTGTATTTTCATGTGATACTGCTTTGAATGTGACAACAGATGTTAATTTGAAACCAGTATATAAACTTAAAGCTTCCGTCTCATCAAACTGCACATTTATTTATTGTTGTTGCACCAGTAAAGTCTCCAGTGGGACTCCAACCGTTGACGTCCTACTTTCTCCATTTGCTTCCTTGCAAAACATGTTTGTGTTCTCGGCAGTCACGCAAACAGGAAACAGAAAAGTGTGTCTGATGATTACATCTCGTCTTCTGCACATAATCATTTGAGAAACAAAATGTACATAATGGAAAGTCTGTGAAAGTTTTGAAAGAAGAGTTGTTGAGTTGCTGACGTTATCACTTATAAACCGATTTTACTTTAATTAACAATCAGCTCTAAAAAACAGTTTTTAATGTCTGAAATGCAGAAACAGATGTTTTATTAGGTTTAAATTGGAACAACATCTTCACAATGGAAGCTTCCAACGAGAAAGAAAAAGTTTGACCCACAATTGACAGTTTAAAGCAGCTGAATGCAGAGTTTTTTTTATCAAAATATTGTTTTATTATCAAATAATTACATACAAATAAACAGTGTGAGCTCCTGGTACATCACAGAATCAGCGAAAAAAAGCAAATTCATGCATCGATTTCTTAAAAATAAACATGGTGGCTAACACTACAGCCAGGATGGAGAAGTTTCAGGATCCGTTAAATCCTGCCTCATCTGTACGATTCTCTTAAAAACAGAGAGCATGAATCATGAAGTCCGTCCAGTTGAGCAATAACTTAATGTTAAACACGGTTTTAAAGAAAAAGTCTGAGTTTTGATTGGTCACATTCAACAGACGTTACAGCATCATTCGCTCCCTACATGTAAAAGCTCCCTGAACAAAGCTGTAGAAATCCTCCTCCACAGGTGTAGCTACGCCTACAGTAATCAGTCCCTTTTGTATCGTTGAAGCACGACTCTGCACAGCCTGCTCGGATGTGTTTAAGTCCTTTGGGCAAATGCGGCAGTTCAGAGTTGAAAGTTCAGGTTTTTAAAGATCCGGTCCCCGGGAGCACGAACCTGCCTGGGCCACGGTTTTCCAACGCTCGGCGGTTTTATCCCAGCCGGCCGAACCTGTCGTGGTTCTGTGAATGCCTGGTGCAGCTGGCGCAGCAGAAACTGGAGTAGTACGAGTTGGAGCAGAGTCGGGCGTAGACGATCAGCTCGCAGTTGGCGAGCTCGGGCTGGTCCACGCAGTCTGGAGGAACATCCACACCTGCAACAGCAGCAACGACACACAGTCACGTTCAGCTTCTTCTGGGCCTCATGCAAATAAGAGCTATTCCAAAATAAGAATCTATAAGATCTATACAGATTATTACCCGAGGAGGTTATGTTTCCACCTCTGTCCTTTGGTCTGTTTGTTTGTTTGTTTGTTTGGTATCCTATTATAAATCAGTTTATTTGTGATTTACTCTTTCGCCTTAGACTCTCTGAAACTCTTTTCTTACTCCAGCAAAGTGAATCAATTTAAAATAATGATTCTCTCCTGTGTATGTGTATGTGAACGTTGGGATCATGACAACATGAGGACATCACCTTTATGCGTGTCTTTGATGACCCTCACTTCAGCCGTGGCGCTCACAGAGTAGATGCCCGTGTAGGCGTTGCAGGTGTACGTGCCCTCGTCCGACGACTTCACCTTGTTCAGGATCAAGCTGCCGTCGGATGACATCAGGATGTTTCGACCGTCTGGACGCACCGGGACGCCATTTCTGACAAAAGAAGAAGAAGGCCAGTTCAGGCCCTTTAGCTTCATGTCGCTTTCTCAATGGCAGAAATCTGTTTTAATTCTCTGGAGAATCAAACCTGAGCTTTTTCTCTAATCAGATTCCAAATATTCGGGTCTAATTTGACCAGAATTTACAAAAGTCGAGTTACAGCTACCTCAGCTGAAGAAAATAAAAATCATCCCCTCAGAAAACATGTTAGGTTTTCATTAAGAGCATCTCCTTAGATGACTGTACAACCTTTTAATAAAAGCATCTTATGTTGGAAACTGGAATCAGTTATACAATTTGTGATGATGTTCCTAAAAAAAAGGTATAAAACACTTATATATAACCTTTCAAATAGAATAATAATCATATAAACCATTTAGTTATTTGGTTTGTGTCACTAACAGATGTTGGATATCATCGGTGGGATGTAACCAAGCACAATTACTTTGTTATTGTACATTTTTCATGTATCTGTACTAGAGTATATTTATTTTCTGGTACTTTTCTCTTTTACTCCACCGCATATATCAGCAAATATCTGAACTTTGTGCTTCACTATGTTTTTTAACAATGTATTGAGTTACAGCTGAAATTGATTTGGAAACAGGTCGCTGTAGAGACTCGATCATTAATTAATATGTGAATGAAAAGTGTTTCCAGTGGCATCATCTCCAGCTCTCTTTACTTTCTGGATATGACAGAGTCTGCACTGTTTTATCAAACATAATATACAGTTATACATGAAGTAGACCATTGCATAAGGGAGTAGGCTACACTCTGGAAGTACTCTTACTTTTAATACTTAAAATTATATTGTAAAGCACTTACTTTTACCTAAGTATAAAAGGGAATGTAGTACGATTACTTTGACATCTTTTTATTTGTACTTCATTAAAATGATCGGGTACTTCCTCTTCCACTGTTTGATATCTTATCTCCTTTGTGTCTTTGGTGTAATAAGGAAACTGCCGCAGCCACATAGTGTTGCTGTACCTGGACCAGCCGATGTTGATGTTGTCTCCTGACACCACACAGGGGAGCAGAGCTCTGCTGCCTTCAGACACCTGGATGTTGTTTGGGGCCGTGGTGATCTTCAGGTCCGCTGGATGACCAGGGAACAGATGAAATACACATTTATAATTTTTTACTTTATTTACACTCATATCAGTTATTATTCTGGATGTTGTAGAAATAAGTGTATGTGCTTTGCTGCCGCCTGCTGGTAGCTGTGGGAAACTACACCACCAGTAGTTCAGAAGCTCAGAATGTCATTCTCTGCTTCTAATAAAAAAGATAAAGTAGTGAAGTGCATGGCAGTGACTGGATGATGGAGGTCAACACACCTTGGACTCTGAGTTGCAGTTGTCTCTGCTCCAGCTGCTGCAGACTGGAGGCGGTGCACGTGTAGACCCCGGAGTCATCAGACTTCAGGCCGCCGACGATCAGCGTGCCATCGGACTTCTGGGTAAACCTACAACACAGCAGTCAGTCAGAGCCCCCGTCCACGTGCACATCTGGACCTTAACATGCCTTATATTTAGATGAATCATTCCGTTGTTAAACACTGAAAATGTTGAGTAATGGTGTCGCTAGATGAAAAGTCAGAGAAACACCCAAATCCTCCAGATTCATCCTCTGGGGACGAATAACATCTGAACTGAGATTCAGGTGTTGAAATGCACAGTAGTTTGAATCTTTATCTTTAACTGAGGCTCAACCAGGGTTCTTTACTCTCTTTTCTCTGGACTCTTATCAGGCTTGTATTGAGACCGAAGCTGCGTGTGATCACCTGGAGTCAGTGAGGGTCCGTCCATCTTTTGTCCACTGAACGCTGACAGACTGCAGAGCTGACGGAGGGACGATGGTGCAGGGCAGCCGGACAGTTTGTCCCGCTCGCGTTTCCAGCAAAGAGGAACTCGAACGGTCAATACTGAACCTGAGGGAGAAGGTCAGGGGAGTCGATATCATTTATAGAGCCGCAAATTATTAGAAGAATTGAGATTTACTGACATTTTCCACATCTACAGGTGCTTATGTAACTGTAAATTGCAATAGGTTTGATATTGGGAACATTTATTAAAGCTTTTATTGACAGTCTAGATTTGACTCACCGAGGGAACGGCCCGTCCCTGGGGAGGGAGGTGGGAATCAGCAGAGACGATCCCTCTAAGTGAAACACATATATACGATGAGCGCTCCCGTCATAATTCACTTACATAATCTCAAATCAACACATTCACAAAGACTCAGCATGCTTTGACTTCAGCTGTGACATCAGGGCTTCTCCCCCAGTCTTCAGGATTTACGTGTGACCAACTAATTGGGGTTAAAGTCGGTCAAATTAGGGTTTGGACCAATTCTGGCCCCAATTATCTGACTGTACGTGGAGTGATCGAGTCTTTATATATACAATCTGCAATTTTGCATATCCTTCATGTAACACATCTATGGTTGTTTCAAAAGTGGTAAGTGGGAAAGTAGTGAATAAAATGGTTTTTTTATCACAATCTTTAATTTGCTGTTCTATGTTTTTATGAAATCGGTGTAAATGTACGACCTCACCTGAGACGGAGAGGTAAATGTAGCGGTGATCTCTCTCACGCTCCCGAGTGGCCAAGCACAAAAACCAACCAGAGTCCGAATTGGTGAGAGGACCAACCAATAGGGAGCCATTGGGCTGCTGGTGATGCCTGAGGAAAAAAACAAAGATCACCACCCAGTGGAGCCAGAGCCCATTCTTTTACCAGATTCACACGAGGTCATCGTGACTTGTGACCTTTCACCATTGATCAGTTCATCTTTGGATCCAAGTGACAACTGGTCAGAATGTGAAGAAATGTCCCGGAGACAAACCTGAGATATGTTAAGAGACCACAGTGACCTTTGACCCCCAAAATCGAATCAATTCAATTCGGGAGCCTAAGTGAACATTTGGACCAAATCTGGGGAAAATCCCTCAAAATGTTCTGGAGCGATGTTCCCAGGAGTGAGACAGAAACCCTGGTCATTGGCTGTTACTTCATTAAAACAGGTTAAATGAAATGTCCATGAAGTCACAGACTGTGTGTGTGTGTGTGTGTGTGTATGTGTGTGTGTGTTTCTGACCTGTGAGTGGACAGAGGGACGCCCTCTCGTCTCCACTCCACGATGACGGTGGAGGACGGCGGAGGACGGACTCTGCAGGGCAGCACGGCCGTCTGGCCGACCAGAGCTTCCACTGTGGAGGGGTCCGACTTATCGATGGTCACTTCACCCAGCGTCAAACTGAGGAACGAGAGGTGATACAGGAGGGAGGTAGGGAGGAAGGAAGGGGGGAAGGAATGATAAAAGGAGATATGGAAGGAAGAAGGGAATGAGTGACGGAGGGAAGGTAGAAAGGAAGGAAGAGAGGAAGGGAGGAAGGAAGGCATAAGTAAGAAAGGAAAGAAGGAAGATGCAATGAAAAAGGTAAGGACGAAATGAATAAAGGAAGGACAGAAGGAATGGATGAAGGAGGGAGGGAGGGAATGTAGGAAACAGAGGATGAAGGATGAAAAGAAAGAAGAGTCACTTTATGCTCCTGTTGGTTCTTTGATAAGTCGTCACCACAGCAGACATAAAGAACGGCCTCAACCCGGCAGCAGAAGAAAAGAACGAGAGCAGAAGACACAACAAACTGAACATGCAACGAGAAAACACAGACACACAATGTTGACCCTCGAGACCACAAAGATACACAACATGAACTAATGTTAAAAACTAGGAGGTGATGTTGACACACACCAGAAGACGAAGGACAGTTTTCTTGACACCAGATAAAACCCAGAGTAAGAAGTGGACAAGCAACATCTCCCAGCGACAACTCCAACACAACACAACTACACAACGTGTGAGGTGGACACGACAGAGTTTAGTGACGACACACAGACGAGGACGTGAGGCATCACAACGGAACCTTTATTAGTTTGATCTGAAGACATGGAGGTGGAAACACAAAGCTGACACGCTGAGGAAGAGGGAACAGATCAGCAACAAGAGGGAAACCGATACCGACTCCACACAGAACAGGAAAAGTCCCAGAAACCAACAGAGAGGAGTCCGCGTAGCTTCACCGTGAGGTTCTCAACTTCTCCTGACGTGGTGTCCAGGTTAAAACAACAGAAACGAGGTGTAGCTACTGAAGCAGGCGTGAGGGTGAGAGTCTCTGGAGCTGCAGCGAGTGTTCTACGAAGCAAAGCTTTCTACATGAAGCGCGTGATGCACAAACTAAAGCACAGCACATAGCAAATACTCTGCTGGACAGATCATAACAAAATGTGAACAGTCGTCTTTAAAGAGTAACTCAACATCAGGCAGGAAAACCGGGGATGCTGAACTCTGCTGTGTTGGATCTGTGAGTCCTGCACCGGGTCAGGGCTCCAGGACCCGACAGGTTAAATATATTCGTTTTTTAATTCACAGGTACGGGTTAGAAATTAAATAAAAGCAACTCAAGTTTGTCTTTCTGGAGAAATTAAAATGATGCTTGTAGAAACAGGAGCTTTTCCCCAGAACACAACTCAACCACCAGGTCGGGTCTGGAGCTTTGTGAGTGCAGGACTCTGCTGGAGACCACAGTGACCTCACAGCAGTGACTGACCCTGAGGTACACCTCTACATCACTGCAGCCAGGTGAGGAGTTAAACCACCAGAGCTCAGTGAAAACAAGGTGCTGAGTTACTCTTTAAATCAGATCATTTAGTCTCAAAAACCTGGATAAAGAAGATTGAGTCTCTTACGATAACAGATGATACATTTTACTGAGGACGTCTAAAAATGTGATTGTGAACAAGAACCCTTCATGGTCTGACTTTTGTTGGACGGTTTAAAAGTGTTTGTGGATCATTCTAACATCAACTTCATCATCATAATATGTTACGGAGGTGAGTGAATGTCTTTGGATGACGTTTCTCCTTCAGCTCGCTCTCTGGCCCCACAGAACCGTGGTGGGGCAGAGGGGCTCCTTCACGAGGGCAGGAGGGGAGCTAAAGGACCAGTGGCGTCAGGGCTGGAGCAGGTAGAGGGTCTGCCGTGCTCCCTGGCTCTCCGGGGTCTTACCTCGCTGCTGGGCCGCTGTGCTGTGCAGCGGTGACGGGCGACGGCCGGCGGACCCGCAGGTAGCTTCTACCTCTGTGGGCGTTTGTGGCGGCGCTTGTGGCCTGCCTGCCGGTGCCGGTGCCCAAACCTCCCTGGACTGTGAAAATCCTCCCCATGCTGCGTGACTGCCCGTCTGTGGACCCTCCAGAGGTGGACCCGCCTGCTCTGGATCCTCCTCCAGATGAAGAGCCTGCTCCAGATGAGGAGCCTGCTCCAGATGAGGAGCCTGCTCCAGATGTGGGCCTCCCAGGGGTGGATTCTCCCCTCTGTGTTGGCTCTCCAGCGGGAGCCAGCACCTCGGGGCCCTGCTGGCTCGCTGCCGGGGCCTGACACGCCCTGTGGCACTCGGCCCGGGTCATGAAGTTGTTGCTGTTGCCGTGGCAGCTGCCGTACCAGAAGTGTGCACACTTGGAGGTGATGACGTCGAAGTGGTAGCGTGGGGTCCAGCTGCTGCAGGAGCCGGCGGCACGAGGCAGGGAGCAGATGGAGCGCTCGACTGCAACAGAGAGGGAGAGCAGGCTCCAGATTAAAGTTAGTTTGATATTCTACTGTTACTGCTGACCTCAGTACTTAGTTTGATTCCATCTCATGTAACTCATGTTTTGAAATAACAATAAATCTTCTTGAATCTTGAATCTATTAATCACTTTATCTCAAGGAGGGTTTGACTTGTGTAACAGCAACGTGGGGTTAATGAAGAGACACTAAACTTAAAATTTTTATTTTACCTACAATATTTTAGTTAGTAAAATAAAAGTTTTAGTAATAGTTCATTAGTTTTACAAGTTTGTTTCTACAAAGTATTGGAGGTACGACCGACATGTAAACTATGTATAAACTAAAATATAGAAATATAAACCATACTAAAAGCACCATTGGAGGAACCTTTGTTTTCAGGCGAATCCCCGTCCCCTCTCTCTTCCTTTATCCTCCCTTCATCTTTCTAAAATTCCCCCAAATCCCAGTAACATAATATTTGATTCATTCATTTAAACAAAAAAACAGATGTTGTGTTTGACTGTACATCTCCTTACTGTGGTTGGGTGGGTTCGGGCAGCCCTCCCCGTTGGGTCCCCCTGCAGGTGAGGTTCGGTCATAGCAGCACCCGAAGGTGGTGGTGCGACACTGCACCGCGTTCTCAGTGGGGAGGGAAGGAGCAGTCTGAGGGAAACACATCATCACTCAATCTTATTCTCATTCAGATCAAACAAGTATCTCCTTTTATCAAACTGTGAATTTACTCACAGTGGGTGCAAGGGCCACGAACTCCACGCAGCCCTCCTTGTTGGGGCCCTGAGCGGCCGTCACGCCATCTTGGCAGCAGCCGTAACTGTCACACAGGAGAAGAGGAGAACAAGTTCAAAAATAAATAAAACAGTTTGTACTGAAGTTACTGACGAAAAATAACAACTGTGACATTTCTCAGCAAACCTCGAGTCCAACGTGGTGTTTTAGTGGTGAATGCTGTGGTCGTGCATAATGGAAAACGATCTCTGGTTAGTGGTCACACAGAAAAAGACCCTTTCATTGGTAGATCCCACTATGCAGTCGTTAGGAAGACCCCCTCATTACGCTGCTGGTTGACACTGAACCAGAGGAGCCGGCATATTTCTGCCCCCGTGTGAGATTTTTCATGGAATGGCAGCTTTACATAATCAGAGGCGGGACGTGTGACAGCGTTGGCGTCCGTCCCGCTGCTGTGGTTGTGTCCCACTTACACAGACGTGGGTTCAGCTCTGTGGCTGAAGCCGTGAACGCAGGACAACAAGTAAAAGAAGTCAAGTACCTGGTGTGGACGCAGGACGGCTGGACAGGAGTGGGAGCTGCGGCCTGTGGGCAGCCCAGACCCTGAGGGCCTCCGGCTGAGGTGCGTCCATCCGGGCAGCAGCCGTAACGCGACTGGCTGCAGTGGAGGGCAGGGGCGGAGCTGTGAGGGTCCTGGACCGCGTTCGTCTGGGTCGGGTCCGTCTCCGGCCTGCGGACTGAGGATTCACACGTTGTACATCCTCATGTGTTTTTGACTAGACAGGAAGAAGAACTTCACACGTACATCAGCTTTTCACAATACAGTCTGGAGCCATTGTGCTGGAGGCCACACAGCGACCAGGCCGAAACACAAAGGGAACTGAACAGGAACACGCCGAAACCAATAACACGTCAACGACCTATTAGTGTTTGGAGAGATGGAGCAGAGAGCGATGGAGAATCCACTGGGACGACGAGGACAAGCATCCAGAGGACACAATCGCACAGGAAGTGGACGCACGCAAGACGTCAAACTCGCAAATTCCTGAAGACTGGGACAGCACTGGGTTCTGAAAAATGCCAGAACATGCCAGAGACACCACAGCCAGCACTTGCACACTTCAGTGCCTCGGAACTATTTTAATCAGGCCGACAATGGCCGATGACCCCTGAAAACATGTCAATGAGGCCTGGATAATTAGTGCTGGGACAGGGGCTGGATGGGGACGGGGCGGGGGCATGGAGGAGGAGGACGAGGGGTTCAGGGGGAACTGGAGGGGAGAAAGGATCAGGGCGCTGTCACACCTACATTTCATTTTCCTTCAGTCCAAACCGTGATGAGAAGAAAGCTTTACTTTTTTGGGAAAACTTATCGGATCGCATTTGCAGAAATAACTTTGGCCACTAGGAGTCTCTCAATCAAAACAGTAACAAAAGACCTAACACATGACGCAGCGTGGGATCATGGGAGTTGTTGTCTTCACCGTAATCCTCTGGGTTCCCATCGGTTCCCCTGAGCGTTTTACACATTACAGGACGAGCGATAGTCACCAGTTCATCACAGGATCTAAATCTGATCTCAACTCCACCAGTCACCAGAACAACACAGACACTGACCTGCTGCGTGATCCGGAGTGTACGGCTGGAAGACAGTCTGCGTGTTGTCGTGTCCTCGTGGGTCCTGGACGCTGGGGACAACTACAAGAAAAGGACGAGAACAAAGACGTGTTCAGTTTAACATGTGGATGAATTATCTGGATACAGTGATGTGTTCCTCTTTGGACTCTTTATATGAATTTCTTCAAGGAGATTCTGGACGGGAAATGTCCTCAACATCTTTCCTAGCGATGCAGCGGGTGGAGTTAAGTGAAGGTGAAGTTTGAACTGTTGCAGAGTGATGAGGCAGGTGATGCACAGACTGACCCTGAGGACTGTAGCAGGGCTGCCTGTTGCAGCGCTCCACTGTGGTGGGCTTGGGGTGGGCGTTACACCGGCCCACTGGGTACAGGTTCCTCTCGCGGTCCGAGCAGATCACCTTGCGTTCTCGAGAGCCGGAGCCACAGCTCTTTGAACACTGGAGGGGAGGGGGGGGTGAATGGAGAAACTAGTGAGAACTCGTAGCAGAATGGGTGTGACGGGAAAACAGACTCCACGAGAAGTGATGACCTGATGTTTCACATTCAGCAGCACAGCAACTTGTTTGTGCTCATCCAACTCACCAGGCCCCAATCGCCAACGTGCCAGCTGATCTGTTTCAGGCAGGCGGCCATCTCACAGGGCTGGACGGCGAGTGGGCGGAGCAACGTGCTGCAGGAAGTCTCCTCCAGCCTCATCCCACCTGACCCCAGGCAGGTCACCTCTCTGGTCTGCTCCCCCGACCCGCAGGTCACAGAGCACTACACAACAACACGGGTGTTACCTCACATGTGACACATTATCTTGTCGGGGCTGCATCATGAAAAACAAAGCGGTCCACTCACCACACTCCAGCTGGTCACGTGATACTCGGCACACTTGTGCATGTTGCAGGTCTGCAGAGACGGAGGTGCCTCGGTGTAGGCGGCGCAAACGGCATCCTCCACCACGCGGGACCCTGAGGCATCATGGGAGTTGCACTGAACACTGCGAACCTGGGAGCCTCCACCACAGGTGACGGAGCAGGTGTTCCACTCCCCGGTTTTCCAGCTGGGAAACCCGACAGGAGGGAGGAGGGACACAAGTCAGGGGGGTGTACTGGTGCAGATTCAGGAGGTGGTGGGAAGGGTTTCATTCCAAAATCAGAAAATATGTCCAGCTTCCTCTAAGATCTGAACTGGTTTCTTGACTCCTGTTTTCTGACCGGTGAATATTTCAATGCAAAACATGAGAATTTTATTCTAAAATGTTTTTAGGAATCTCCATGAGGTGAAACACTTTTTTATCAAAACCTCACTCAGTGTCACATGGGAAGTTTTTGACTTGAAAACTAAAATGTAATTATACATCAGACGATTATTTTTTTTTATCGGTAAATGAATCATCTCATTTTAACATGAGTGGAAACTCTTATCACTATTCACCAGAGCCCAAAGTGCCGACCAGAAATAGTTGAAATAGTTTTGTCCAATCAACAATCAAAAACTCAAAGATATTCATATTTCAAACGCACATTTGAGAAGCTGGAACGAGTTCAAAATGAATACAATTGTATTTGTGTTAGTCCAAAACAAACATTATCACAGTAAATAATAGGTAAAGACTGTACAAAACTAGAGAGACACACAACAGATCCCACAACAATCAAGCACTCAAAAAAACGTGGAGGAGTATGTGCTACTAATTGCTAGAAGCAGCACTTACTAGAAAGCACCCCCCCCCACCTCCCCCCCAAAAAAACAAGCTCTAGAATCTCTGCTTCTAATTTAGCTCACACATGCAACTCAAATATGTGCACACGCTCTGTTTCTGGTCTTTCCTGCAGCATTTCTCTAAATTGAGCGACAACGAGGACTCGCTTTAGCTTCAACCGGGTTTTATTAAGGTCTCAGGTTTCTGAGCGGCAGCAGCATCAAAGTAAATGAGCAGGAAATACCAGAGTGTCTGAGTGAAGCAGCGGCTATTTACCACCACATCACTGCTGCTGCTGCTGTGTCACAGTCATATGCACACAATCCCTGACACCCTGCACGGTGACCTTTGACCTACAAACCCCTCACTGCACATCAGCTACACTAACAGACAGGGACAGAGTTTTTACAGTGCAGCTACCAGGCAGCAGCCCAGCTCAGAGATCAGGTTCAGGGGCCACACGCTGGGAGGCTGCAGAGGGAAGGAGGCCCCTTAGTGGAAATCTGGTTTCAAATCACTGTTCGGTCTCTGAGGAGGAAGAGACGTTCAAATCAAATGTGTCCAGGATCAATGACGTCCATGAAAAGATCTCTGAGCTCGACAGTTGCCCCTCGCCTTCGTTCTTCTTCTATGAGGAACAGGCTCAATGCTAAACACAGAGTCAAACACATCTGAAGGGGGAGAGTTTGTGAGAAAGACATTTAATTTACTTTTATGAGGCCTCTAGCTGAAGGATATTTTATTTTCCAGCTGTTTATCCGAAGGACGGAATGGATTTCAACTAGATAACTATGTGAAGACTGAGATCTCCCCCTGTGTTTGCAGTCACCTACAACTATCACTACGACCACAGACCCTGAGTTACCTGAGTACATGGGCTCTGGGTCTTTGTGAGGCTCTCCACAACTGTGGTGGATAGAGGTACGCCATCCTTTCAGACAGTCACAACACACACACACACAAGTCAAGAACTGCTCGGACAGTTACATGCCAACAATCTGCACATTTCATCAGGGGACATTCACCTGTGGACCTCGGGGCAGGGGTGTGGGTTGCAGGTGCGGTTGGTCTGAGGCCTCGGCAGCGACGCACAGAGGTAATCGGGGTAGGACTCGTTGTCGATGGTGCAGAAGACCAAGCGAGACTGGTAGCCTAGTGATGAGAAAGGGGGGAGTTGATTCGTCTCCCGAGAAGCAGGATTGTGAAGCTTCAGTCGAGAGAAATGTACGAGGGAATCGAACCTGATCCGCACTCTCTGCTGCAGGCGGACCACGAGCCAAAGCTCCAGTAGTAGCCCTCTCTGGAGCGTCCGTTGGGAAGGTAGAACTCGTACTCCACGCCGGCGTTCGGCTCCTGGCTGATCAGCTGAGGGAGGAGGGTTGTACACAAAGACCAATCAGGAATGACCATGGGTTCAGATTCACGATCCTCGGAGGACGAACCCTCCCCCTGATCTCAAATGCAACCTTATAAACAAACATGTCTAAAAAGCTTATAGAAAGATGCTGTGGATATTCTTGGACCCTGAGGTTGAATCCTAACACACTTTACGAGATTTGACAAAGATAAGAAACTATAAACAAATACCAGACCAAATCTCACATCCTCTGTGTGTGATCTCACCTCAACCACCAGGGGCTCGGTGGTGGGGCCGCGGCCGATGATGGTCTCAGGGACGTTGTCGCCCTCCGCTCCTCGCTGGTAGTACAGCATGGTGCCGGCGATGGGTGTAGCCCTGGAGAACTCGATCACCCAGTGGCCGTTGAGGTAGTACTCACCGCGCAGGTTCTTGATCGCTGACCACGAAGGAAAGATTAAACATTAAAACACTGTCTGAGGAAGGAAGACTGTTTGTTTCTCTGTGGATCCGCTTTGTAGAAAGTAAAAGACTTTTACCGAGGTAGTTGCGTGAAGCCGTCGTCTCCCTGATGCTGATGGTGGTCGCTCCGACGGGGATGATGAACATCTGGTTGTAGCCTGAGGTGTAAATGAAACACAACTCTTCACAGATAGAAACGACTAAGGGCTAAAAACTCAAAAATACACTACATAACTACAGTGACAAAAAAGTAAAATAATAATATATTGATAATAAAACTGTGAAAGGAGATTGTCAGACCTAATGACCATAATATCTACATTATTTTGAGCATATATACACAAAATACACCAAGATGGCGAGATGACTGACGCACAAAGAGAAGGAAGTAGTTGTGTGTGTCTGTGTTCATGTTGTGCGTCCTACCGTTGGGCAGGTCTCGCACGGTGAAGCTGTTCTTGACCTGTCGGCAGGACTGCCCGCTGCCCCCACACTGCAGACAGGGGTCCTCCTGCTGAGCAGACTCCAGGATGTTGTCACAGCCCAGACGCTGAAGAAGAAAATTATATATTTATATGTCATGAGGAAAAAGCATGATAACAACATTAGTTTAGAATAATAATCACATCTCAACCATGGGAAGTTCATTTTAAACCTCGAACTTGAATCTTAGAACCTGCTTAGAGTTTAAAGTTTTGTCTCTAACAAAAATAAAATGTTAGTGGCTGTTCAGTGTTTCGGTGAAATCCTGTTGCTGCATTCTTCATATGTGAGACTGAAACTGATTTAATGACTGACAGCTGATCCTGCACGGCCCACCTTACAGACGCCGTCCACACAGACGTCCCTCCGTCCCGGGTGGCAGGGCGTCCCGTCCACCACAGAGCTGCGGTGACGGTAGAAAAAGTTTTCTCCTCTGGGCATGCAGTTCAGCTCACAGGGGTTCTCAGCTGTCAGAGAGAGAATTCAACATCTGTTCATTTATGAGGAACATTGACATTATTTGTGTATCATGCCCAGTGTTCCCACAGCACCCCAGCCCATCCACTCCACTGGGGTTTCTGACCTCCATAATAGGGGAGCCACTTGTAGAGTTTCCCCTGGAAGTTCGTCCCATCGAACTGGGAGCACTGCTCCTCCCGGAAATCCTTTGATCCCTCTGGACAGTCCTGAGGGGAAGAGTGGGAGGAGGTCAAAGGTCAATGAAATACTTCAGCTTGAAGTAAATACACCTGGTTTGTTCAATTAGAGAAGATGTTTACAGATGATACTTAAAACTTCGCTGATTCTAAAATGATGACAAGTTTTATACTGAGACACGTTGAAGAAAATCTGCTTTGAGTTGTGTTGGAGTTGTGTTTGCTCACCTGGATGTTGCAGGAGCGGTACGACTTGTCTGGTCCCACACAGTTGTGTCCTCCATCAGTCCTGCGTGTGGAAAATGAAGCGTGAATATGAGACATGATTGCATGAAATTCTTACAACAGGGGTTTGAATAAGTTTCACACAGAGGCTGAAAAGAGGTATTATTGTTATTGTGTGTTCATGTGAATGCCAACCTCTCCTGTATATGTTTGTTTATGTTTACATGTATGATTTTAAGCACACGTGTATAATATTCCTCCTCTAAACTTCACACCTCCACGTTGTGACGCAGGATTCATGTAAAAGGTTAAATTATCGAGCTGGAGCTGAGATTATGTAAATATAATAACTAACTTCACGGGCTCTGTAAAAACCATCTGGAGTATTTTCTGACTACCGTTGCATTTAAACTTTCTGGGTCATCACTGTAACACAGTGGCAGTTAATGAGTAGGTGAGGTGGCAGAGCACATGTTGCAAATACAAACTGTCTGGGAGTTCAGAAATAACCCGTCTCAGCTCTGACATTAAGTGGCATTCCTCTTTAATCTGAGCCTATAAAGAAACTGACTTCTCAGCACAGCAGGAGCCCGAACAGCAACACCGCTGAACCCAAACATCTGCGGACACGCTCGGCTCTGAGCCGTGAGACAGCAGCTTGTTTTGCCACCTTCCCTTCCAGCCGGGCTGATAACTCATGATTAAGTCCTCCCCAGAAGTCCCTGCCCTTCAGCCTGGAAAACAAACCTCCTGTCAACGCGCCAGATCCGAAACTAAAACGTGTCCCGACAGTCGTTCGCAAAATAAAACATTTGGAGCATCTCTATTTCCACACACATCAGGAAGGTGGAGAAATGGGCAGATCTCTGTGTGAGTGATTGTAACCCTCAGCAGATGATATGACAAACTCTTGAAAGCTTGATGTGAGTCACTTGGATCAGGGTCAGGTAATCTTATGCTTAGGTGAATATCTGGGGGAAATGGGAGTTCCTGTAAAGCAAACAATGATTCAACCCGTCAATCCTAATGGAGGTGTAATCAGGGGCAGACGAGGGGCGAGGAGGCAGGACGTCCCGAAAATGATTCATCATTGGAGGAGAAGAGGGGGAACAGACAGGGTAACAGACGTCTGACTCACTGACAAGCTGCAGGAACATGTTGACAACCTGCAGCATCAGACACAGCCTCTGTTCTGGTTCCCTCACAACAAGGTTTCACATGTGTCAAAGGGAAAAAACTACATTTTGCCTTCACGTAAACGCGTCCAAATATCAAACAAGGTGAATCAGAAAAGTGTTTGGACTCGTCAGAGAAGCTTCTTCATCGACATGTTCTATCTGGCGCTCGTCTGTCGACCTACTTAAAGTCAAAACTCAGCTTTTATATCATATTCCAAGTTGTTGTTGAGGCAAAGCTACACTTCAGTCATAGTCTAGAAGTGTTTCCCAACCTTTGTGGCGTCTGTTTTCCTTTTAACTCAGAAGTTTCATTCCAGAGCTCAACTATAGCAGCAGAACTTCAGATTTACATTGAGACCTTTGAGAGAGGCCTGAACTATTAATCAGAAATTACTGGACTATACTGAACTATGCATTTCAATTAGCTATGATAAAAAAAACCTTTCTTATTTGATTCAGATGTGTGAGAATCATGTCAGACCAAACTCAAGATGGACAGAAACCATCTTATTTAAAATAATTAAAAACGCAACAAAGTAAAACCATGAAGTGTTGATTTAAAATAAAAAGGGAGGCAGATAAACAAAGGTTCCCCATCTCATCTGATCCCTGCAGCCGCCAGCAGGCAACACCCGGGGAAGCAGAGCCCTTTAAAGAGCCGCTCCCTCCACGTCCATGTGACTTCAAGGCATTCTTTCACAATCAAGATACCGTCTGTGCACCTGAACCTCACAATTAGCTTTATTCAGACAGGAAAAGAGGGTGTGTGTGTGTGTGTGTGTGTGTGTGTGTGTGTGTGTGTGTGTGTGTGTGTGAAGCCTCACAACGAGTGTGTGTTAGAAGTGTGTGTTTATACACGTGTGCAGACATGTTGGTGTGTATATGCAGATGAAGTCAGATAAAAAACTTCACCTGAGTGTGATACAGTGTCTGGTTCTCATGGTCACTCCGCTGCCGCAGCTGCGACTGCATTCTCCATAGGGCGCCCACGTGTCCCAGCGATCCACACTGGGCACCTGAGTACACAACAGCAGGTGAGACACACAAAAACTAAGCTGAGCTGTGAAGTTGTTTTCTTTGCTTCAAAGATCAAGAATGAAGTCAGAACAGAAACAAGACTGGAAGCTACACAACGAAATATGAATGGATCTGGAAGTGATTTATTATGTTATGACCTCGACCAAGGAGGTTGGGTTTTGTGGTTTCAACTCAAATTTGGCCTCAAGTTAAAGTTTTTGATTCACATTAAACAAATTTCCATTTTTAATATGAAAACTTTCACTGTTTTTATTCTTCTACAGTCTAGAAAACAACATCAACACTTGGTGTCGGTTATAAATGACATATTTCTAGATTTGTTCATTTGAATTATTGGTGTCAGGAGAATTTCACTTGTGTGAAACATCACAAAGAAATTTAGTTAATGTCCTTTTTTCAGACAAGTGAGTCTTCTGCATTATTCCTGTAACTGTAATCATTCCATAAACATGATAGTTTTCCATTTCATGGGCTTTACACCCGGCCTAAAGCTAATTTATGATAATTGATAATTCTGTCAATTCTTTGCTCGGTTAATTACCATTAACGTGGATTTCTAAAACATCATAAATAACGATTATGTAAGGATAGTTTTCACTGGATGAATCGATAATTTGAATAATCGATGGATCTCTACTCTATACCTGAAATACTGTGAAAACTGCAGGGATTTGAAAGAGAGAAAGGAAAGTGTTAATTCCATTTATTTTTTAAAAGATCCTATAAAAAGATTGACAGCTTTCATTAAGGTGTATTAGAGTGTGTTGATTGTGTTTGGGGAGTTTACCATGAGAGCTGGAGCCAGGAGCAGCTGGAGGATCACCAGAGGCAGCAGCATCTTCATTGTTCCCTGGGAGAGAAACACCCGGAGGATCCAGAGTTAGTCACTGTGACTAATGGAGGTTATTACACATTGAGCAACTTTTTCGGAAGCGAGCCAGGGCAACGAGAGGGGAGACAATAAAGGAAGTGAGGCACAGGCCAACATGAACAAAGAAGATCTACGAGGGCAGAAAGAGACGGCAGGAGGTCGGAACAAAACAAAAGCAAATAAATAACAAAAGGAATCTGCTGTGGATTTGGCCGAGGGGCTGTAAACATCTGCATTTCCTCAAACATTTCCAAGTACATGAATCAATGTGTAGTGATGGTTTATCGTAGATCTTTGAGCATCAAGCTGAACGTGACTGATGCAGCAGCTTGTTTCTGTGGTTTTGGTTTGAAGCCACCGACCACAGCTGATGATCTGCAGCTGGATCTGTCGCTCTGGTTCCAGGGAAGTCTGATGAAAACCTTGAACGTGGAAGACGTCTGCGGCTGCACTGATGACTTCGACCACAACACGGCGCTGGTTTCAGGTTCACCAGGTTTCACCAAAGAACTTATGTAGCTTCTAAAGAATATTCTTAATGCACAGAGCAGCAGGTAATCGAATATTCAGGCAGTTGTGATCATTTACATTTTCTCAGTTGAGGTTTGAGCAAAATATGTCGTGAAATGATCCTGTTTAATCTGAGTTTACTGATCTTTAACGATCCATGTGTCCAAATCGCACCAGTTCAGACTCTGCACTTCCTTTATCCCTTAACGATACACGTGCCAAGTGTGAATCTGAAGAGAAGAACTGTTCTAAAAATTATAAATCTATTAATTGATATTAAGTGTTTCCAGCAGCCTTAAATCAATCCAGAACCTGGACATTGTTTTCTCTGCTATCTCCTCACCTAATTGCTTAACTGACCTAAAAATGGCTCTTTTGTTGCATGTGGAGTGGCTGTTTGTTTATTTTATTTTTTCAGGGCAAATGGGGGGTTTCCTGCAGGGGTTGGGGTTGGTGGAGGGGTGGAGGGGGGGGTTGTCCGGAGCTGCCAAACTACCTCTGACCCGTCAGCCATGGCCACCGAATGCCCCCACCGCCCGCTGCCGTGAAACAGCGAACAGAGGGCCGGTTATGTCAGAGAGACGACAGGCAGTCAGCATGTCTGATGTGAGGAGCCCCAAAGTGAGCAACCTGCTGGAGTCATCTCCCCTGACTGGGTGGTGCTGCTGGTGCTGCTGGTAATCTGAGACCGTGCAGGAGGACCCCCTGGGGAGCTGCCCCACGGATCATTTTCATTCCCAATCCAACTGCTGACTGCTTTTCCCAATTCACCCTCTGTCTTTGATTGGGTCAGTAAATGATCCATTAACTGACCCAACTATTCTTCAACGGCCTAAATGAGTGGTGACCTAAAACGTCCCAGTGATAAACATTAGGAATCCGTTGTCCTGATCAGATGTGAATCCCTGAAGAGAAAAGTGCTTCCTGCTGATCTCACAGCTGCAGGAGGTCACAGTAAAACATGTTCTTTTAATGCAGAGTCACACTGACACAGTCTTTCCTGTTTGATAAATGACTCCCAGCAATAAACCAGTTCCCAATATCAACAGAAAATCGGATCCATCACTGATCCTCTTCTCAAACCAAACCAAACTCTGGGCCTCGAGCCAATTAACCCCTGATGCTCCACCTCACGAAGCCTTTAGCCTCGGGCTGTGTCGAGACTCCATCCAACCACCTTAACAAATATTCATCAGCAGCCGGGGCAAGCAGCGTCTTGTGCCCCGTGTGTGTGTGTGTGTGTGTGTGTGTGTGTTTGTGTGTGTGTGTGTGTGTGTGTGTGTGCATGTGTGTGTGTGTGAGGCGTGTCTGCACCACGCACCTGGTCAATGTGGGAAATAATCATCAACAACAATAATGAAATGAATTCATAATCATAGCTCGTGTGTTTAAATATATTCAATCATCTCTGCGGTATCATACAAATCCTGTCAGGTGTTGTTTTTGTGTTTTCTGTGGATTACTCATATTTTAAATATTCATATGATACATTGAAAATTAGGTTTAACTCCCTAACGTGTCTTTTTACTGTTGATCTACAACATTAAAAGTCTCTTTCGTTTAAAGTCCCAAAAAGTGAAAATTTCCTTCCACTTTCCGTCTAATAGATGAAAAGTGAGAAACTGTGGAAGCTTTATTCGCCTGTAGGTGAAATCCTAATCCTGCTCACCCTGTTCAGATGCGGGTTCTTCAGAGTCCCTGGTCTCTGGTGGATCGGGTCCTTGCGCTGGAAGCTGCTGGTGTCTCTCCGGAGCTGGGACCTGGAAGACGAAGTGTGTCCTGGTGAATGAGGAGGTTTATCCTGCTGCTGCTCCTCTGTCTCTGTCTCTGTCTCTCTCTGTCCCACAGGAAACCGACCCGGAGAGGAGAAAGTCCTGCTGGTTAAATCTCCTCCGCTGCGTCACACCCGCGCTTTTCAACCAACGCGCACGCGGCCCAATTACAGCCCCTCCTGGCGCACATGGGCAGCTTTTACGCGCACTCTGTAATTTCCCACTGTACAAATAACAGCCTGTTGTTGCGCGTGTTGGTTCGTTGCACGGTCCCCCTGAGGAGCATGTTCCAGATGAGGGTCTTGAAAAGTTGATTCCCACTTTGCAGAAACCAACAGTGTAATACCAGGGTGCGCTCATCCACAGTCACTAATGTGAAGAGTTATTATGTTCAGATGGAAATGTTCCAGAAAGAGAACTGGATGTTCACTGGGAGGTTTGTTGACAGATATTAAATCAGCTTTTTCTTTTCCTGACGTTAAAACCACGGGACAAAGTATAGAAATCACCATATGAACACAATTCATATGGAGGATTGTGTTCATATTTCAGTGATATCTCACAGTTTTTACCTTTATCAACACTTTGCCTTATCTCCTGTTGTTTTTAACTTGCTGTATAAATACATGTGTATCATCTTGACCCGATATTGTATGAGATAAAGGAATATTTCATGTTTTTTATTTGTTAAATGGACAATACAAGAACAAATCAAACTTTCTACAGATTGTTTTAAAACATGAATGTTCACCAGGTGGAACATTGAGGACAAAAAGTTCAGAATCACGGGAACAATTTCTGGCTTTTTAACAGATTTTTAAACATTGTCTGTTTGTACATAATAATTGTACAAAATCTATAATATTGATGTTTAAATTAAAGGGTGGAGGAACCTCTTCAAGGGGCTGAGGCTACCTCAACACAAAAGGTTTGTATTAGTCGATATCAATAGTTATTACAATTCCTTTCATCTGTACTTACTGACCAACGGTTGTGGTTTTAAACTCGTCATTACGAACTCTTGATGAACAGCAAAAACATTTTACAAGTCTGAGGTAAAACATTGAAAAGCAGTTATGAGTTCTGCCTCCGATCCATATTCATTAAATCTTGGTTAAATTGATATCGCTGAAAACTATACTTATGAACACATCCATCAATCATCAATCACACTCTACTGCTGCTGTTTGCTGAGGTGTCTGACGTCAGATGATGATGAAAATGATGCTGATGATACTCGATGCTAGTTGATTATTAATGTTAATCCAAACAACCCTGACAAATCTTCAACTTAGCTAGTGGTCACATAGCAAAGACATTCTCTCTGGTATCAAATGGACGATAAAGGCTAATTGGTTGAGTATGTTGTTTTGCCAAAGGCCTGTTTGTTGAGGTGTCTGACGTCAAATGGTGCTGATGATGATGCTCACTGCTGGTTTTAGCCAAAACAACTGGCTAAAAGAAATCCTCCATCCTTGTGTTTTCCTGTATCTTGAACCTCATCAGTGATCTGCTCCTTCTGCTGTTGGCCGTTAACTCATCCACCATTAATCCAGTCAACGTCACATTGTCCCTGTCATGATGTGTTTCTTGTTAAAGCTTCATAATAGATCGTTAACTTTATCCAAGCATTTTTATCAAGTAACTCATCCACTTCTGCTGTCATTTCAGGATGCAATGACGTTTGACTTTGGACTTTTTCCATGTGTGACCGTGTTGCCTCAAACTTTAACTTCAACTCCAAAAATAATATCTGTAACTTATTCTCCTCACACTCGCCCTGTTGTTGTGTTTCCTTCACTTAGAGCATTAACCGACCAGCAGGGAACACAACACGCCCTCAAGTGGACATGTTAGGCATTTCTTTTACTAGAGCAACATTTGGAGAGACGTATAGTAGTAACCCCACAAATTCGCCTATTTTTATAGTAAATAGTTGATTAATCTTTTATTACAGAAAAAATATATAATTTCCATGAGATCTTTAAAGATTTTCTGAGTTGTCTTTGTGTCACTAATACAAACGCTGCCATCTTGTTCCCCATCCCTGGTCTATCCAGCTACAACCATACAAGCTGCTCTGTTTAACTTTGACACTTCAGGACTTTGAAATAAATTCTAAGGTTTGGTCAGAGGATTGAACCAAGTATAAATTTTGACCTGATGTTGGCACAGGAGGATAAAGGTCAGAGACAAAACTTTGTCAATTCAAAGTCAGTGGGAATCATCCTCTGAGGACTATGAAGATCCGTACAAAATAATACAAGTATGTGAAGTGTATTTTTTTTGGTCCTCATTCCTCTGTTGCCCAAACATTACATTAGAGGTTAAAAACTCATACTTAAACAAACCAAAAAAGTCCCGAAGCCGATGTTTAATTTTCTCTTGTCATAATTCAAAAGACTAATCTTGATTTAAACAAAATGTCCCTGAGAAGAGTTGGACTATTTAATTACTATATCTCGTTGAACATGTTCTGATTGCAGGAAAGCGACGGATAGAAGCGATTATTTTGGGTTTTAAAGAGGAAACCACCGCGGCCGCTTCCAAAGCCACTTTACGGTTCCCGTCTTTTCTAGCCCTCCCCTCTCCTCTGTCCTGTGTTTGGGGGCCTTGAGGTTTTTCAGAACGTGCCAATGACATCTAAAAACAAACACCCAGAGCTGCTGATATTATGTAATTATGGGCTCATGTAAAAATACATCCGGGTGTAATGTGTACTTGTGTTGACTTTGAGTCTGGGACTGATTCGGAGTGTGGAGGCGGCCGCAGCATCGTGATGGGCTCCAGACACTTCACACGCATCATTCAGCAAACAGACAAAACAACGTTAACACGTATGTTTGTCTACAAGTTTAGCTTTAGCCGAATGACTCACATGAGCATAAATATCCAACAGAACACATGTGTACAGGTAACCACGACCTGTCCACTCGGCGTCGTGCCAGTAGACACTAGACAGAATCCCAGTGGACCATCAACCAGGAATGAAGCTTCCACCTCCAGCTCCGGCTTAACCTCTTCATTGAGAACGTACATTTTGCCATCTGGGACATGTGTAGCTCCAAAATAGTATATAATGTACATCTGGAGCAGTAGAATCCGGCTGTGGTTTGAAGCACATGTACAGTTTTGTTTTACCAACGTATGTTTTCTGTACAGTAGACGAGGATCCTATAAAGATACATGTGATGCTGGGAGTAAAAGCGTCTCAGTAAATATACACTGGTGCATGTGAAAGTCCTGAATTCATGTTTCTTATGTAAAAGAACTGAAGTATTTATATCTAAAAGTAAAAGTATTACCAAAGCAGATACGTGACTTGTGAGTGTTTTATTACATATTATATTATTATTGTTGATGAATCCATTTGTAAGCAGGACTGAACATTTTCTTAGTTTCTAACGAAGATGTAAATTATACAGATGGCCCATGTGGTAAATGATGAATATCTCCCAAATGGTACAACACAAATTCACGCCACCTTTGGTTTACATAAGGTTTTGCTATGTTCTGGCCCAGATGTGACAAACTGCCCAGGTGCCGTCATTCCACGGTCCAGATGTGGGATGTGATCCGATCAAATGCTCCAGAACAGCTGCTGAATTGGCCTCCGTCACTTTCCTTTTGACATCAAACTATTGTTTTAAACTGGAGAATATTAAAAGGACCTTGAGGGCCCCAGTACAAAGTGACCTCTCCTCCCATTGAAATGAACCAACTCTCAAATAATGAGGCTTTTGGCAGAAAGTCAGTGACATGGGGTCTCAATCATAGAATTTAAGAGGGCTCTCACAAAATTGTGGTTTCAGTGTGGTTGCAGTTCTCGAGGGGCCCCTGGTGCTACGCCCCTGTTAACAAGGAGAGAGTGAAGTGCACGAGACTGTGATCAGGTAAAGAAACATGGTTCTGCCTTTCATTTTCAAATGTGTGTTTGTCTGTAACCAAATCTGACAGACGTTAAATTCTGGGTTCACGGCCGCACTCCCTGCAGGAGGGAACCATGTGTTGATGGTGACCCAGTTGTCCTTCAAGACAGAGGTGCTGCCCACATAGATTTGAGAAAGCACTCAGTTTCATTAAGCTTTTTTAATTCAGGCTTCAGGGTCAATAAAACCCGGTTAAACCCCCACGTGTAGTTCTAATGATCTCAGCATGTCTCATAAACACCACAGGGATAAATCACAGAAAACACGATGAACACAAAACGTCTTCAGCTCCGTGGATCTTCACTTTCAGACATTTAAACAACAAGATGGGACGACATGGCAGCTCCCACAAAGTGAAGCCAAAGCATGTTTATCGCCCCCTGGTGGCTGGCTGAAGTATAATTAACATCCTCCTATGTCTGCTGTGGAAGCCCATGGACTGAGACCCAGTGTGGTGGGAGGGATCTTGGAGCTTCACATCTCACAAGGTCGACAGCCTGGAGGGTTAATCTGGTATTTTTAGCACCTTGACTCTACAAGGTACCAAAATACGTGACCACCCACTTCTTCTGCTCCGCGAACAACTAAAAGTAGAATCCGGTGGCTGCTATCAAATAAAATCTTTACAGGTTTTGGTGCCTGGCTTCCAGGCATGTTGTTGTTTTAATTATAGAAACCAAATGAGCACAATTTCTTTATGTGAGATCTCCCCCCCCCCCCCCCCCCCTTTTCAGACGAGTCCACACTTTCCACATTTCTCCGGGACTTCCAGGATTCCTGCTCGTTAAGCCGTGGATTTAAAAAGAGCCCTACACCACAGGAGGTTAACATTCACATTACTAAACGTTATGTACACACATGGAGACAAACAAACACCCTTTCTATACGTTACAGAGAACAGCTCGGTTTAGCTTCCATTCCCTCCCAGTCTTTACACGTCTTCAACTTTTATCATCTGCAGAACCAGGTCCCCTCCACCTGCTCCCCTGAGGCCTTCAGAGGTGGCGGCTGAGCTTCTGCGCCTGCCTCTCCTTTGCATTAAAGGCATGTTTCGTGTCCTGTAGCTGGTCGATGATCTCCTTGGCCTCCTTCATCTCTGCGGCGAGCTGGTTGTAATTCTCCACCAGCTCCTGGTTCTCCCTGCGGAGCTCCACCACCAGCTGGCTCAGCTCCTCGCTCTGCTTCCCGCAGTGAAGCTTCAGCTGCTCCATCTCGGAGAGCGTCTCCTCCATGCGCTTCACCAGGCTCTCCAGCTGGTCCTTGGACATCTTCTTTGGCAGTTTGTCTTTCTGTCTGTCCGAGCTGCGTCTCTTTCCTCCTGTGATGTTGAGCGTCTGTGCTTGTTTCCTGTCTGGAGCGATTATTTAAGTCTAATCCTCAATTCCTTACATCTCCCACATGGAGCAGGCTCCCTGCCCAGTAATCCCTTTAGCAGAGCTATCCTGGGAGACCTCCAACGCACACAGGTGTGACACATGACGTCTCCTGCTTAAATCCACACCATACGGAGGGTGACAGTGATTGACAGCTGACCTCAGATCACTCTGTAGTCTCATCAAGTTGTCAACAATAAGCTTAAAGATCTACAGAGAAATCTGACTTCTGATCTAACGTCTCGAATGAAACACAAAGAGAGGATCCTCACTTCTGTCGAGGGGAGTTCTTCAGGATTTGGGGAAAAACTGGTTTGATGTGTTATCTGGAAAAAAGCTGCCAAACAGTTTCAAGAGCAACATAATCTGAGCAGAGCAGGTGTCTGGAGCCGAGGCAGCAGAGGCCGCATGGAATTAGCTCTGAGCTGCAGGACTCCCTTGCCAGGATGAGGCCTTCCTGAGGGCCCCAGTGTGAGGCTAAGCATCCTGGGTAATCTGCCACACTGTTCCACTGTCCCTGCCAGCGAGGACGGCCCTAACAGTCTCCATGGTGAAGCTAATGCATCCAGCGCTCCTGGTCTGGCCTGCCGCCCGTCAGCCAGTTGGCACCGGGGGCCGGCGAGCGCGGGATGCCAGTGGATCAGCATGCAGAGGAATTCTCACATTGTTCCCACCGTCTGCAGAGGAGCTCTGCGTCAATTCCGGGGGGGGGGTTCAGATGAAGCGTGAGAGACGAGAGCGTTTTGTCATTGTGTGAAATTATGAAACAGTGTTGGCCTTGACCTTTGACCTCCCGAGCAGAGGGGGACAACAACAACAGGAAACAGTTTAATAACGTCACTGAGCTTTATCTGCTGTTGTGTGCTTTATATCTAGTTTGCAGAGGAGAAGTTTGAGCACTTACTCAAGTTCAGATATCATATAATTATTGATATCTAAATATGATTTGTTATAACCTGACGTAAAACAGATAGACAACCTAAACATTATGATTCTCAACCAGCCTGAAGAGGCTTAAACGACAATTACATATGAATGAAAGACATGACAGAGAATTCAGGTATTTGGAGAATTATCAAAGTCTCCTATGAGCCAGCAGCTTATCATTCTACGAGTGATTTAATATCAAATCCTTTGATTTAATCCTGCACATGGAGATGGATTTATGAGATATAGAACAAGAAGAAGGAATGGACAAAACTCTAACAAAAGGGAAGTCAAGATATTCTGAGTTTTAAAGATATAAAAAAAAGTGTGCTAGTACTTTGAGTAAGTATGATGTAGTATAGATGTATGTTTTTGTATTTTTTGATCATTTCCATTGTGTAATTCATAAATTGCTGATCGCTCTGAGCAGATGATTGTAGATTAATCACCTCTGTAATCATGGCTCTATCAGCTGATTGATAATGTGGATGTAGAAACCATTAGAAACGTTTTGATGGAAACTTTGTCCATCTAAGTTAATCTAATGAACGGCTGACAGGGAGCAGGGATCGGCTCCAGCTGACCTCTGACCCTTGATAAGTGCTACAGATAAAGGATGGATGAACAGCGGGGGGGGGGCGTCACACATCCGACCACAAGCACAGTCACTACTTGTCACGGAAGATGAAGCCAAAAAACAAACCAGACTATGATTTCACACATAACCACTGTAAGTGCTGCAGTGCACGACACTGGGAACAAAACATTTGGTTTGTGTGTGTGTGAAGCAATAAACAGAAAAAAGGGGACTATTTTAAGTTTTATTGTTTATTAAAAAAAGAACAAAATCAGAATTGAATAACCTTGCATAACACACATATGCATGTGAAGGACAGAAGAAAGAAAAATACAAAAAAAGAGCCAGTCACCCAACATATTCCCCGACAACAAGTAGGAGGAAACTAATGTTATTTCTTTTCTCGGCAAACACGAGACTCGAGTCGGACATCAGACGAGCGACCGGTGCAGCCGCAGGTTCACACACATCTCAATGTTTCAGTCCAGAACATTACTGTCTTACTTTTTGGTTTTTCCATTTGATTAAAACGGTCAATTAGGATCATTTGTTCCTAAATGTTCCCTCAAAGTCATGGATCAAATTGAGCTACATCTACTCCCTCATTTGTTTTTCACTTTTTCTTTCACAATTTTTGTCCCATTTCCCGTCGGAGCCTTGCTAACATCTACCCCCCCCCCCCCCCGTTTCAAAAAGTACAAAATGTCTCTCCTGCATATATTGAAAAACGATGTGTGTGTGTAGATGAACTGATTTTAGTTTGATGTAGCATAGTTCGAGACAGCACCAGGCGAGCGTCATGACGGCGGCTGTAGCCTCAAGGTTCAGAGTTTGTGACCGGATGATCACAGGTTACAATCCCTGGACGTGTTTAAATAAAAAAAACAAATGATATCTCAGTCAGGGTAGAGAATGAAAAGCACATTTCTGTCCCACAATAACAACGACTACTACGACTACTGAAGTGCCCTCGAGCAAGGCACTGAACCTCCAACTGCTCCAGCAGAACTGCTCAGTGGTCTCAGGTGTGAGTGTGTGTGTGTGTGAACTTTACTTCCTATGCAGGCTGTGAATTCAGAAGTGATTTAAGGGAAGAGTTAAGGTCAGAAAACACGGTGAAATCTGCATCAGTGTCACAACAACACTCCAATTTCGGGATTTACATTTTTTTCACCACCACTTCCCCACATGCGAAAAGATCCTCAAGCTCAAAAACATCCTGTTCAGTGCAAATCTTTGTGGGTTCGAGTCTCTCCGGCGTCAGAGCTTCAGTTTGTGTCGAGAGTGAAGAAAAGGGTCTGAACCATTCTGAGCAGCGGTGAGGAAAGCACGCTCCGGTGACGGACAGCTCACACGGAATCAAACTACACATCTACCAACCGATCTACAACACCTATTATTGTCGAGTGTCCATTGGTGTGATGAAGGCCTTTCAAATCTTCACTGAATCACGGGGGGGGGGTCATGTAAACGGATTAGAGATGAGGAAGATGTTCACGGGAAGATTCGATCCAGAGAATCACCTCCTTCTGCTCAACGGCTACCGCGCCTAGGTGTCCATGAGCAAGGCACCTCCTGCTGAGCCCCAGCTAGAGTGGTTGTACTGGGAAGCTCCCAGGTGTGAGTGTGTGTGTGTAAGTGAAGCAGGGCGCTGCAGGGAAAGGACGCAGGCGAGCTCTTGAGAAGCTTCCCTGGATAAACAAAGGTCAAATCTTCTCGCTCACTTTGTGCCTGAGACCGGTGGTCGAGAGATGACGTCCCAAGTCGAGCCAGAAATGTCACTTCTTGGTTTAAAACAGACATAAAATATCTAAGAACAGCTGCTGTGGGGAAAACCCTCTCAGAAAGAAAAGGCAGAGCAAAAAACTACATGTGTCCCATCATCATGAGTTCTTAGGAGGGGACGTGGGGGGGCGGGAGGGGCCCCTGCATCATCCTTTGTTCCCCCCGGCTGTGAAGGGACCGCTCTCGTGTTGTTGGCCAGAGAGCGATGTAGGTGAGGCTTGTCAGGCCGGCGTCCTGCTAAACGTAGAACTGGTGCAGCGCCAGCTTGTCCATGAAGGGCCGTACCAGGTTGTCGGTGGCAAAGTAGAAGACCAGGCCGAAGAAGATGGAGATGGGCAGAGCGGGGAGCGCCTTCTTGAAGATGGCGAGGAGCAGCAGGGTCAGACAGAGGCCCTGCAGACAGACAGAATGAAACAGGAAATAACACCATGAGTGCTTGTGTAACAAACCCCCTCAGCTCTGTTCCTGGTTCACATAACATGGGTGATGGATGTGGTGCTGAGAGACAGAGAGGAGGTTGTGGGGTCTTGTCACAGATATAAGCAGCTGTGGTCACTCACGATGAGGATGGCGACGAAGCAGGCGAGCGTGGTGTTCCAGTCGCCGCTGGCTGCAGCCGAGGCCTTCCCCACCAGCATGCTGTAGAAGATGAAGTCTCCGAGCCCGAGCTTGACGCCCCCTGAGAACACGGGACGACACCACATTCAGGATGGAGTTAATTCAGACACAAGAGTTGCTCCGGCCCCACGCCCTCCAGCCCCTATAGAAAATCCTTTCTCAACTGTAATTACTGTACAGCCGGGAGCGTTGACCCCGTACTTACTGAAGCTGTAGGTTAGAAAAGAGCACAGGCCCCCAAATAGTACAGACACCAAACCTAGCATTTCCATGAATAATCGTTTCCTAATCTGCTGCGACTAAAAACAGCCAGAAACATGGAGTCGCATTCCCAAACACCAATTTCACAGAAACGAGAAAAACCATTAAAAAAAACATTCTGTAAATGTTTTGTGTGTTTGGAGAAGAGGGAGCAGAGGGATGAAGATTACACAGTGAGGAGGATCATCTGGGTTTGAATACAACTCGGATTCATGTGCAATCTACAATATTCAAATACTAAAAACTAATATTTGAACATATTTAAGTCAGTTTATTGAATTGGGGCCTTTTCAGACCCTGTGGATGATCACATGGTTGAATAAACACTGTGCCTCTGTGTTTGTATATAAACTGTTCTGCTGTCAGCACTCACTCTCCTCGTCGTCATCGTCGACGGGGGGGCGGTCGGAGGGCATCTCCTGGACCTCCCGCCGGGTGTCGTCTGTGGACTGGAGCGCTCCCAGCTGGTGCTCCTGCAGGTTGACCCAGTTTGAGGTGAAGCCGCCGTCGTCCTGTGACGGGCTGGAGGGGCCGGGGGACGCCACGGCTGCAGACGAGGGTTATCAGTTAGACTAAACACCGATCGGGAGGAGAACATCCAGCCACAGGAGACTGACAAAAAATAAACACTTTGACACCCCCCACACCCCACCCCCCCACTCACCTTCTTGAGGGACCTGTTGCGGCGAAGCTGCTTCTGTCGAGTTCCTCTTCGGCCATTCTGTGTCGGCCATGTTGACGAGCCACACCATTGTAGCTGGGGAAGAGGAGAGCGAGTCAAACTGTCAGGTTAAGGTTTGTTTCACAGGAAGAGTCTTGAATGGTCAGAGTCGGTCTTACAAGAATAGATGAGCGCTGGGAAGATGGGCTCGTTCCTCTCCTGAGCCGTCTCCACCAGGATCCTCAGGGGTCCTTTGGGACAGAGCACCGCTAACAGATCTGTGAGAGGACAGAAGACAGAGGCCAGGGGCCGATAAGCAGAGGACACTTTGAAAAACCGGACATCTGTGAGATCAGGAGGCTAAAGACACTGAGTGGAGAGCTGCTCTGTAATGTTGAGTGCATTTGACTCTACAATGAAGTTTGGAGTATTGGATTTAGCCACACACAGATAACTATTGATAAATGCAAAATGACTGTGTGATTGTAATTTATTCGAAAACACTCTTCAGCAAGAGGGAAGCTAAAGAGAAGTTGGTCAAGCAGCTGAAGTGTCCACACTTCCTCTCCTGGTAGATCGGTCTTTCATCACACGTTTGCTTAACGTGTTGGAGCAAAGGCTTTAGGGCTCGACACACGTGTTTACTTTCATCACACCACTTCTTTATTTCATCTTCACATGCAGGCGGAAAGAAAAACAAAGTCCAGATCATACTGGAGTTGTTGCATTTAACTTTTGGAAGTTTTTAGTTTTTTATGATTTTGAAAAGGCTAAAAAGTAGCAAACAAGTTTTTCTCTTTACTTGTGTTACAAATTTTTTTTCTGTATTTTAGGAAGGTCAGATTGCACATTTTGAGTTTCCCCTTTGTCTTCACACACTAAACGGAAGCAGATGACTGAACCCTGCAGCACCAACACATCTTCAAGCAGTTGATTAAAGACGTATTTCTTCCTTAGAAGCACAAAGGTCAGAGCGAGGAGGAGAGGACAGGATTTACCGTAGACTGAGATGACAGCTAATATAAGCCAGGCGGTCCACTCTGGCAGGTACTTGATGAAGACCAGGGCCATGAGGGCGCTGATCATGATGAGGTAGGCCTGCTGAAGCCTCAGAGGTCCTTTCCAGTGAATACAGATCATGCCCACCACGCCGAAGTTCCAAATGATTATCGCCAGGGTGAAAAGGTCCATGGCCACATTGTAGGTCTTGAACACCTCCCTGTTGGACAAAGCCGAGACAGGGTAGAAACAACCTGGTGAGACTCCATCGATCAAGAAGGGACAACGTGACATGAGAATCTATGAGAGATCAAACGCTCGGGCGGGGGGGGGGGGGGGCTTACTTGAGGTAGATGTAGGAGAAGAAGAAGAGCAGGAGGAGAGAGGAGAGGAAGAGCCAGCCTTGGATCACCTGTGGAGCAGAAGTCATGGGAATGTTTCAACTTGCAAAGATGTGCTTCATGTGTTTGTTTTTCCAACTACCAAGGCGACCAGGTGGGTGGGTCACTGTCCTGAGGTGCTCGGCCCCACCCGTCTGCTGCTCAGAGCGAGTGGCTTGAACAGGAGTTTAACGGATTAAAGGTTTAAACCATTAAACATGAGACGAAACTGCCATTAATTAAAACTCAAGCAGGTTATTTTAAACTTAGTTTAAATGATAAACCTCCACAGGAATGTGCAGCTTCACAGAAAGTGCTTCACAAACTTTTTCTTTAATAATCTATTGGTTTTGGTGCAGAGCAGCTTGCACATCTCTCATACATCTGAATGTAGAGCAGCCACTTTGCCGGGAGGGGAAGTCGTACCTTGTAGCAGCGGTACTTGTACAACAGCACCAGCACCAGCGTCATCACGATGATCACAGTGATCATGATGGTGGCGTTCAGGATGGAGTTGAGCGCCCGCTGTCCCACCGTGTCGGTGTCCTCAGGGAACGGCGTGTAGATCCTGAGGGGGACACGTCAAACAGAAAGTGTTGCATGATGAATTTGTCTGTAGCTGTTTTCACTGTAGTTCATGATTCAAATGACTTGAATGGATAAGAGGTAAAGATATTAAATGTTTTAAGATCTAATGCATAACACTGGTATTCAAACGATGGAGGACAGACACAGTCCATGTTGCATTGACTCCACCTAGTGGCACAGCAGCTGTATTGTACTTTCATTAGACCACCATGTGAATATGGGCCACATCATCTCCCAGCCTATCAGCATCCAGCAGCACTCACAGTCTCTGTCCGTCGTTCTGGGTGTAGAAGCTGACGGACTTGATGGTGGCCACCACCACCACCATGCAGAGGGTGACTGGGACGAACAGCATGATGACGTGTTTGGCTCCGTACTTCAAGGTCAACTCCTCGTCCTCGTCCTCCTCGCTCTCCATCACGCGGGGGGGTCGAGCGGCGGGGGGTTGTCCGTTCTGCTCCGGTCCGCTGCCGTTGCCACCCGCCACGCCCCCTCCTCCGCCGCCATCGCCACCTCCCCCCCCTTCGGCTCCTGAACTTCCCCTGGACCGCGCCCTGGTCACCGCGGCCTCCTGCGGCTGCTGGGCGGGTTCAGGAGGCGCACTGGACTCCTGCTGGTCCTGTTGATCGAGGGAGCAGCTCTTTGAGAGGAATTTATGCAATACTGGTGTAGTGACAGTTTAAAAGGGTATTTCTATAATGATATAAACACAAACAAAGCTAAATATATATATTTACGGATAATGATGAGAGCGTAGATTAAGCATAGCAAAAATAACAAAAAAAAAAATCAACAAGATCAAGCCTGTTGACCAAGTATTTCATCTAGGTGTGGTCCAATGACTGTGAAGACTTCTGGGACGTCCTGATTGGCTGAGACAGAAAGAGTCTTGTGTAGCAACTGAACAAGAGCATCATTGTTTTACCTTCTGTCAAGGAGGTTGTGTTCATTTTTGTTTGTCTGTCTGTTAGTTAGTTAACAGGATGACGCAAAACTACCGGATGGATTTGGTTATGTTCCGGGTATATTAAGTATTAAGTTTTTTCTTAAACTTAAAAGATCTATTGGCTATTTTTTAACATTTGTAATCTCAGAGAAAAATTCATTGATCTTGATGAAAATAATTAGGCGATCTTTGGGGGGTGGATATTTTTCGAGTGTGTGCAATTTGGTTTCAAATAAAAATTAAAAATGTGTAACTAGTGATTTTCAATGTGGTTTCATGGGGGACTTCCAGTTTTAGCTGGAACAGTTTTTGTTGACAGCTGCTTTCAGGTCATCTGTGTTAGCGGATCAGAGCTCAACTGGCACATTGACACTCACTACACCAGTTCCCAGACAACAACACTGCGCTGGTTCCCGCCCCCACTCCGAGGATCTGTTCAGTCAGGAACCGAATAAAGAGAAAACTCAAGGAGACGGTGTGACCTGAATCTCTCAGGGCCGTGGCAGGCGAGTCGAGACACGAAGCGAAATCATCGGGTTCAGAGAAATGAAAACAGGAGGCATCTCCAGGGACTGATCTGAATAGTGGAAGCTGCCACAGCTCTGATAAACAGGCTGCTGTACAAAGTGACCTCAATGTGTGGTTTGCCGCATTGTAGCCCAGTGCTGGGAATAAGGCCAACAACAGACACACACTACTTTACTGGATCAGTGTTATTTGACTGTTTGTTGAGGTGCAGTGATTCTATGACAGGAAAACAAAATGTGTTAAACCTCCTTTATAGCCTCATATTGACCTGAATGACCCATTTGAGACCCCCCCCCCTCCCCCACCCACACACAGATATTGTTGTACTGTACATACACAAGTGTTATTGTGTAAACACAAAACAAGAATTGCTGAGCAGACTGTGACAGTAAAAGAACTTTGACCCCTTGAATGCACCAGAGGCCACACCTTTATTTAGTGAGAGCAGAGATAGAACTCTTAAATTCATGTTTCTACTTTGTTCTGACACCTCTCCCTCCTTCTCACAACTTCATATATGAAAGAGGCCAAAGTAATTTAAGACGGACTGACGGTGACACTGAACCACTTTGTTGCCAGGAACTGAACTGTGGGCTAATCATTACACAATGCACCGACGCTGAAAGCGCAACGGCGACATTTTCTCATACTCACCATATTGTTTTCAATATCCATTTCAATGTTGTTCACCATCGTTGGCTCGGCAGACACTTGTCCTCACATGCAAACCAAATTCTTGTGCCCTGATGAAAGAGAACAGAGGACAATATTCAGCTTATCGCCCGTAAAGAGGCCACAAATCAATTGAGTAAATAAACAAACACATTACACTGATGTTGGATTCAATAAAAAGAAGATTGATGCTTTAATGTTTTAAGTCACAGTCAATTCCCCAAGATTCACTGTAATCGATCCTGCTGTCTCCTCTGACTCTACAGAACTCACTCATTCTCATCAAAAATACTTTTTAAAAGACATGATCAGGTTTTCACAGTCTTGTATTTAAATTTATTAAATGGGTATTTCCCAACCTCTTCTTCTGAATTAGTAAAGTCCCCTCTTTGAGTTTCACAGTGTGTTCTCTTGCTGAGCCGCAGTGAAGAGAGACACCAACTCTTTAATTCTCTGGTCACTGGGGGGGGGGCTGAGGCTCGACAGTTTCTCTTGACACAGCTCAAACTTTCACGCCACAGGAAGCTAATAAGAAACCTCAGTTAGTATGTAAGCCTGGTTATAGAAGAGTACATCACAGGGACTAATTTAGGTGAACTTAATGGCATTTGAGCTGTGTGAGATGAAACGCACATGTTTTAATTCAGTACAAGTGCTTAACTTCAAGTTTAAGTCCTTCGTTTATATTTTTAAGTTTGTAAAAGCACAAATGCAACATAAGCAAAATATATTTTAGGCATCAAAGGTAAGAGGAGTAATTGTGGAGAAAAGTGTCACCTCTATTAAACATATTATTAAATACAAGGGCTGGATGATGTGTCCAAAAACTATATCAAGATATAAATTCCACATCAGTCGATGATGTTAATTACCAACTGTTCATGAAACCAGTTTACAGACAGAAAACACAGTTTTAACTTTTCTTTATGAGCAGAGTCATAAATCTGAGGTCAAACAATAATATGTGATACCTGCTCACACAATGTAGAAGCAATATATCAATTTAAACTGGACTTTTGTTACATTGCTTTTGATAAAATGATATTGTGATGATCATTGATAGTGTTTGATTGCCCCGCCCCATAAGATAGAATGTTATCAGATCATCAATAAGGAAGGAAATGTGCAGCAGCTGCAGAATCAGGTGTGAATGACCTGAAATCCTCATCTGCAATGAAACCAATAACCCTGTGGTGCCTCCGATAAATAATATGAAAGCAACTTTGCAGCAAATCTGTGCAGCACTTAAACTACAGTTATAAACTCTTTACCTGAGCAACTTTCATTTCGGTCTGTGCAATTCAATGGCTAATGTGAAACCATCCTAACACTGTATATATCATCTAATTGTATATAGCATCCTTACACTGTTATATCCTCATATTATCTTTACACTGTGGTTATTAGTGGTTATGATCCATGTAGGTTTCTCTATCGCAGGTTTACCGGTGACTCGCCTCTTTGACTCCTCACCTGTGTAACTCTACTTCTCCCCTGTGAGGATCACACTGAGATAAAAACATAAGACCATGTCATTTATAAAGTAAAACACTAACTACGACTCGTAACTCTAGTGATGAAATAAACCGTTAGACACCAGCCTGTGGAAATCACAGGGGAAACGCTGACTCCAGCGGGGGACGTGACGTGCATGTGACCGGAGGAAACCCGCGGTTAATTGGTAATTGATGAACGAGCGAAGGTTTAAAGAGACTTGATGCTAACGTTGTGTTTTTAAATTGGGGCGGAAGTGAAGCTACCAGATTCACTGGGCTCCTCGTTCCTCGGGGCTGCGCCGCTACAGCAGCTAGTTAGCATCCGGAGTCCTAACGGCACAGGGAGGCGGCGGCCGAGCTAGGTGGCTAATGCTACATGACTCCCTCAGGGAACAGGGGGGGGCTGGAGACACACGCGGGACAGACAAGAGACAAACTCACCGGCTACAAGCTGGAGAGAAGCGGCTGTGTGTGAGTTGAGGGTTTGAAACCCGGGTGCTTTCCCCTCTTTGTTGTTCCTGTGTGGCCACTGAGCATCCGGCCGCCGCTGGAAACTACTTCCGGTTTCTGCTGCCGTACACCGGGGCGCGTTCACGGGCCCAGAGCGTGTTTCACGTGTCTGAGTGTTTCACGTTTCTCTCGTTAACGATCCAGTGACATAATTAACTCAACATCCTGATATTCGTTGTGTGTTTTGATCTTTAAACCAACGAGGGACTGAAACACAACTCTTAGGAAATAAAGAGTGGCCGTGCTGCGTTCATGTCCTGCTGCTAGAGCGGGGGTACGGTGGCCGAGAGAGACCAACTCCCTGCAAATTAAGAGAACACATGCAAAAAGATAATAAACAACATGCAAATTAAGGAAATCACTTCCTCAATTTGAGAATGCAAGAATTGACAGCACATGCTAAATTTGAAACTGCTTAAAGTTCAAACACAAGCAAATACAGAACAAACATATTACATTTCCTTTATTCCATAAGTTCAATGTGAAGGGCCATATTAATGAAGTGTTGAGTTAGTGTGAGTAAATACAATATCTTAAAAGTGATATAATTAAATAAATTATTAATGTGACTATTAATATATAAGTTTGCCATCGTTCAATCAAGTCACCAGTTATTTGATTTATTCACTCTGACTCAACGTGATAGAAAACACTTAATTAGTCTGACATTTCGGATTGAATTACAGCAGAGAGATCCGAATGAGGTAAATATGATAATAAAGAATACACGAGAATAATGGAATAGAATAAATCAATCTGAGTATGTTCATCGTTTCACTGTTCATTGGACATTTGGGAGTGAACGCTGTTCATTGGACTAAAAGCTCTTCTGTCCCACCCTGCCTCGGCTACTTGAACGCAGCGTCCTTCTACTTCCTGGTTCAGAGGTCAACCCGCTGTGAAGAGGAGCTCGAGAAAGATCCACGGAAACGGACTGAAACCGCTCGAGAACATGGTGAGTGCGGGTCGAGGGTTCGATATCCACTCATCAGGAGTTTGTTCGGTTCCGTGAAACGTGTTCGTCGAGTTCATCTCAGCAGGAGAAACGTCCGGTGACGATGGAAACGTCCCTGTTAGCTTGAATGTAGCCGCGGCTTCGAGACCGTCACCCTCACAAACACGAGAACCAGAACCCACCTGCGCTGCTTCACGTACTTTAGTCAGTTACTGAACACGTACTTGTGTTTATAGTGTAACGACTAAAGTACTTCGAAGTAATGTTGTACTGCAACAATCAATATTGAAGTGTTGTTGTTGTGGATTTAAAACGTTGAGATGCTGCGACTCGTGATTATTTTCACGTTTGTTTGTTTTGTTTGTTTTGTTTGTTTGTTTTGTTTGTGTAAGTGATTAACCTTCATCCAGAGGTCAGAAGTTTACTGTGATTTTAAAATGAGAGAAAACCGCAGATTGTCACGTTCAAGAATCTAAAAACATCAAATGTTTAAATATAAAGTGTCCATAGATGGAAATGCAAACGAAATATACCAATTGTACAGTACTTGTATACTTTCTATTATTGTTCTTACCCTTAAATTAGTGGTGGCTGATACATGTACAGGAACATTTAGCTCCGGGCTTCCATTTCTTCGTTTAATGAAATACTTAATTAATAAATTAATCCTCCAATATAGCTTTGTAGATAAATGATTTAAATAGTATTAAAGATGCCGTTTACAATGATTTGATGTCTTCAGTCTAATCTCCTCATGTACGACCAAGATAAACAGCAAATCCTCACATTTAAAAGAGGGAAACCAGACAGATGTGGACATTTCTGGTGTAAATTGAACAAACTGATTATTGAATAAGAATATTTGCGATGATAATTCACTCAAAACCTGCTTATTCCTGTCTTACATCTTTAACACCGTAAGAATCGAGTTTGTACCACTGTGAATATGTAAATGTTGAGATGACTGGTCGAACCCCAGTCTAAACCTTGTGTGTCTGGTTCTCCAGTCCCACACCATCCTGCTGGTGCAGCCCACCAAGAGGCCCGAGGGGAGGACGTACGCTGACTACGAGTCAGTCAACGAGTGTATGGAAGGTGAGCTGATGGACCAGAACCCGTCTTACTCTTTACTCTACGGTGGAACTGACTCAGCACTTTACCTTCTACTACCTCAACACAAAAAAATCTATTTGTTTCAGCTTCTTCTCAGAAATACTGTGTATCCTGTTGAAATGCACCAGTTAAACACACACACAACACAGACTGTATCTTTTAACGTAGGAAAAGTCAGATTTGACCACTTTCTTATTCTCATTGACGCGTTATTGTTTTGACTGAAATACAATTATAGATGTTTTATTTTGAAGGTTTAACTAGATCTTAAGAAATGAACCATAAGATAAGACTTTATTAATCTCAAAGGAAATTATTGTGCCAGCTTGCTCTGAAAAAACTACAGAACAATATAATGTACAGTAAAGCAAAATAAAGTATTAAATCTAAAATAAAAGTGTATTAAGAGAAACTAATACCGCAGTGAGTGGGGAGAATTATGGGATATTGCACACGATATTGATAAATACATTAATAGAGTTTATCTGGCAGTGATTTTCTCTGATGTAGACGATTGACAGGTCTTCTCTCCTGCAGGTGTCTGTAAGATGTACGAGGAGCATTTAAAGAGGATGAACCCCAACAGTCCGTCGATAACGTACGACATCAGCCAGCTGTTCGACTTCATCGACGACCTGGCTGACCTCAGCTGTCTGGTGTAAGTTTGTGAGACTGGTTTCATTCCATTAAAGCTGCTGGTGATAAACCAGCCTGCAGGGATCCTCCACATTTACTTAGAACACGTAGGCTGCTAAAAACTAGTTCATGATACGACTGATTCGTCAAGCAACACACACAAACACACACACACACAGCGGACTGTAGATAAAGATGGACGACACATCTCCACTTGCTCCCACTATCCAGACTGAACCCAAAATCCCACACATATGAAAGGTCCGGCCCATTCATAGGCTCGACCAATCTTGAGTCAGTCTCAGCTGTCAATCATGATGCACCAAATAACTTGTTAAAACCAAAAGATGATAAACACAAACTCGATCGAACATCAAACTAAAGTGACAACAAGCTTTTGAGAGAAAAAATACAATTGGACGTGTACACTGACTTTTTAGTTTGGTCCGTGTCCCATCTGCTAACATGGAGGAGGTCTGGTTTATGACCTACACTGCAGACAGCCAGCAGGGGGCGATTGGCAGTCTTTGATTTAAACACAGTATACAAGTACAGAACAGCAGAGGAAGCTCACTGAGCCTGAAGCTGTGATGGTTCATCTTTGTTGGCTTCTCATGGGAGGTTCAGACCCTTGTGTGTACAACACTCTGCCTTAGTGCCCTTTGGCTAAACACCATCTCCAGCAGCTACCCAGGGGCTTCTCTCTGTCTGTGTAGCTTCACATAACGTCTGACCTGACAGAGAGGGTAAGTCGGGGAGCTCATGTGGAAACGTGTCCCGTTAGATTCCGTGTTTTACGTCTTCTGTGCAGAGATTTGTCTTTAGTCCGAGTGAATACAGATGATTTCTGTGCCTCAGGTATCGAACCGACACGCAGACGTACCAGCCGTACAACAAGGACTGGATCAAGGAGAAGATCTACGTGCTGCTGCGCCGTCAGGCCCAGCAGGCGACCAAGTGAAGGAACGGCTGGAGAGTCCAGGAGGAGGAGGGGGGGGGGGGTGGTGTTTGTGTTGGGGAGCTGGTGTTATTTTTACTGTGTAACTTGTGTTGACAAAGTTTGACCGAACTTATTTTTGAAAATATTTTGTTTCTTCCTGCAGAGGGGGTGTATTTTCTATCTTAATGTTTGACTTATTAATAAAGATTTCATTTTAAATACGTCTCTGGAGTTTCTTTATTTCTTTTTGTTCTCAGCTTTTCCATCTTTCATTGAACAGTTTCCTGGGTCCATCCTTTCATTTAGTTTCCTTCTTTCTTTTCAAATAAACAAATAGATTTATTTTTTTCTCATCTTTTCCTACTCTTCAACATTCTGGTGTCGACCGCAGAAAACTTTCCATGAATGATGTCAGCTGTGCACATGTTACCATTAATATCTTTATGATGATTTAAACATGGAATCGTTCATCCACTGGTTGTCATTTTCCTTTTGTCACTTCTCTTCTGTCTGATTTCAGAAAAGTGCATCTAAGAGTTTTTCTTTTTAAGTGGCTGAATTTATTTCCCTGGATTTAAGAAACAGCTGGACCGTGAGATTAAGACAACATGTCTTGTCTTCTTTTGTTTTGTGCTTTGCTCTGATCATTAGTATTTTATTTCCCAGTCTGTTTCTCTTTACTGGTTTTATTTATCCCCCGTGTATTTTTGTTTTTTCCCATCTTCATCTCTTGCATGAGTTAAATCGGAATAAAACCTTGAAGATGTAATTCTCCCTCCTCCTCTGGACACAGTCTGGAAATATTGATTTGACATTAAATTGATTTTAGTATTTTATTTTTTGTTGAATGGAGACAAATGAAAATCGATACCCTCCATGTGGAAGAGCACGTGTATCCCCGGGATGGAGGAGTTCCGCACTGGGTCGGCGCGGGGACATTTGACGCGTGTGCCGGCTGACGGAGCGCAGGAGGCGGCCACACTCCTCCTCGGTTGTAACCCAGTTCTCCACCTTTGTGTTGTGATCAGTGTGTTTCTCACACCCCCACCTACCCATCCTCTGCTCCCCTCCTCCTCCAGCCCACCCTGCCCCATCCTCCTCCTCCTCCTCTTAGCATCTGAAAGGACCGCTGAGTGAGAATCGATGGCGCAGAGGCCCCGCTTGACAGGACAATAAACCACAAAGAAGGGGTGAGTTTCCTCTCCTCCTCCTCTCGGTTGTTGGTTTTCTGCGGGATTTACTCTCGCGGCTCATCGGCGAAGGAGCCCCTCGGTTGTGTTGGAGCTGAAATTCAACACAAGGCACCTATTGTTACCGAGACGTGTGTTTTTTTTACAGCCGCTGCCGCGCTCCCTCCCTGAGACATGACATTATTCTCTTTAGAAATAAACGGAGTGTGAGCAGCGGCGGCTCCGCGTCCTGCACCGCTCGGCACATTCATTTCACATGGACGCACATTCACCTTACGTAACCTGCAGATGCGCCGCTGGATGCTGTTGTTGCATGAGGCTCGGCTGCAGGTCTGCGTGAGGCTCGTGTGCGTGGATTTCATTGGGCGATGCGGAACCTGGAGGCTGATAATGCGGTGGTCGTGTTGTAAACAGAAATGTGTCAGAGAGGTTTGTCTCCTGTGTGTGTGTGTGTGTCTGTGTGTTTGTGTCTGTGTGTGTGTGTCTGTGTGTGTGTTACCCTACACCAGGCTCCAGCTTCTCCACATTGTGTGTTTTCTCCTCATCCAGCCATGAGGAGAGGAGCAGTCACCTCCCAGGAGCAGGGGGAGTCGTCTCTTCACAGCTGAGGCACCTCTCATGTCTGTGAGAGACACAACAATAGCTTCCATTTCCCTCATCAGCCTCAAGCATAATCAATACATCCCCAAAAAGAGAGAGATGATGATGATGATGATGATGATGATGAAGGGAGACGTCCGCTCAGACGTCTAGAACCGAACCTCAGCAGAAACCCCATGAACCCCTTAGTGATGTGATGTGTTGTGGCTTCTGCTAACCTCAAGTGAACTGATGACGTGTGTGTGTGTGTGTGTGTGTGTGTGTGTGTGTGTCTGTATGTCCCCTCTCGTCCAGCCTCTCCACAGTGAGGACGCAGCGATGCCCCCCCACAGGGAGGAGGACCCGTCTCCGTCCCGCCGCCTCGGCCTGGCTCCCCGCCGCCTCCACGCACCGAAGCCCGGCCACGACTTCCCATGAGGCCTCCACCAGAACTCAGCTCGACCGCTCTGTATGGGGCCTCTCACATATGAAGTATGTTGTGGAGTGTGTGGACCCCCCCCCCCCCCCCCCCCCCCCCGCCCCCCCCGCCCCCGACCTGGGGTCAAAGCAGATGTGAGAGGTCACGAGACATTACTGTCCTCTCAATGTGCCCTTCCAGTTAAATGTACCTCTCCAGGCCTTTTTGCCATATATGATATTATACCAAACTGTTTTGTAGATTGACGGTCGAGTGGTCTGTCCAGTTCTTTACCAAAGAGGAACCGTATCAGTGCAATGAAATACAAAACAAAATAATGACCCGTTGGAGTCATAAAAACTGAAATGTGTGGAATAAGTTGCTTTTTACTTACTGATTCATTCTCCTTTCATAAAAATGTGTCCTCCTCTTCCCTTCAGTTGACATGGAGGATGAAGATGGGACTTGTCTACTTGATGTTTTGTGGTGAGTGTGGATTAAACTCAGATAATTAAATATAAGTAAAATACATTGAAGGGAAAAGGTTTGTTTACATTTAAGCTTCTTCTCCCTTTGCCCCCTTCTTTGTCGTTTCACTAAATATCCATCTTCCTCTCCTCGTCTTCTCAGTGACCCCCAGGCCCTGAACGACTTCCTTCATGGGACCAATGAGGTAACAGACATCCTCCAGAGAAATAAATCCAAAGTTCATATGAAACGTTTGAGTTGAAACTATTTCTTGACACATGTTCTTGAGGGAGATGTGGAGGGGAGACAGTTGTAGCGTAACAGTGAATTCATGAAGTACGACTGTGCCCAACCCCAAATCCTGTGATTTCCTCCCAGCAGCTGCCGACTGAGGACCTGCTCATTAGCTCCTCCTCTGGGGAGACCTCCCTCTTCGCTGACGCCCCGGTGAGTGTCTGGATCTGCCGCCGGCAGCGTCACAACAACCAACACTTCCCCCCACGAGGATTCCTTTTTCCCTGTGTCTGTGCCTGAAACTGCTTTTCCTGTTAACTCCTGCTAATCACACACTTCTCCCCTGGTTTCCACTCTGCCCCTCTCGCCCCGTCTCCCACTGTCTCTCTCTCCCCCAGAGCCCCGTCTCTCTGCTGGGAGATGGCGGGGACTCCCCAGACACGCCTCCCCCCGGCTGTGTGGACCTGTCCTTCCTGGAGGAGGCTCTCCTGTCATCGCCGGAGGGTGAAGACCTGCAGGTGGTGCAGGGTGGGCAGCCTGTGGAGGGTGGATGTGAGGCGAAGGAGGGAGAGGTGCCGGAGGTGGAGGAGGCGGAGGTGGCGTGTGACATCCTGCAGCAGAGCCTGCAGGAGGCGGACATCACTGAGCAGACCATGGCTCTGGAGGCAGGTCTGGCCCATACCGGGGACAGCCTCTCCCTCTACTCACCCGCTCCTCTCCTCTCTCCTCCCCCTGCACCATTCCTTACCAAGTCTGTGACCTTGACCGCCCCCCCGGCGCTGCCCAGAGACACCCAGGCAGCAGTGGAGCCCCCCCAGCCCTCGCTCCTGGCTGTCGGGCCTGGCTGCCCCTCTCTAAAACCTGCTGCACCACCTCAGCTGATGGGGCTCCTGCCTGGAAACGTGTTCCCTGCTCCGTCTCCAGAGACCTCCTTCTCTCTGAGTCCCGCCCAGGGCTCCAGTATGATCATCCACAAGGCCGTTCCCAGTTTGACCAGTCGTCCTCTCATCACTCCATCCCTGAGAGCCACAGCGGCAGCACCAGGGATCGTTCTGCAGAGGGGCCCCCTCCACATCCAGCCCAAGCTCCCCATCAGCATTCAGCCCAGACTGGTTCAAATTAGCCCCAAGCCTTCTGGGCAGAAACCCACACCGGGTCTTACATTCCTCCCTGGAACTGGCTCACCAAATATTCTACTGTCCCAAACTCCAGGCCAAAAGCCCACAGCCCCACAGCCGCAGCCCAGCCAGCAGCTCCACAAACCAGTCAGCCTGCAGTTAGTCAACCAGGGCGGCTCCTTCGTGCTCCAGCCTCAGGGACTCTTCCAGGGCCAAAACCAGTTCCTTCTTCCAGGCCAGTCCCCCGTCACAATCTCTCAGCCTAACAATGGGGCTCGAACGCTGCTGACTCCCAGTCACCAGGGCCCATCGGCCACTGGGCAGCTCGTAGACGGCTCTCAGATCCTTACCGTGCCCCAGAGACAGCTGAACTTCAGCCCTGTCTTCACCACCCCCACCGGGCAGCTCGCGCTCCGCCAGGCCACGGTGCTTTCAGGACCCTTGCATCTACAGTCAGCCCCCCCCACTGTCTTCCAGATGCCGGCACAGCTGGCTGGAGCCTACACTGCGGGGGGGCAGGGGCAGCGCGCCACCCTGCTCCACAGCCCCGCTCTTGGAAACCACATAACCTTGATCAACAGTTCGGGGGTGCTTCCCCAGGATCTCACTTCCATCTCGATCGTCAACGGGCCCTCGGTGGTTCAGGGGCTGCCCTTCGCTGCCCAGGCCCCGGCTCCTCAGGCGGGGGGGGCGGAGGCACAGCTCAGCCTCCAGCAGGCGTCTGTGGTGCTGCTGCCAGAGAGAACTGTTCAAGAGGAGAGGAGCAGCTCAGAGGAGACTTTCCACCCACTGCCGCAGGTGAGTCTGCTTCAAGAGGAAACCCTCTATAGTGGCATGTGGGATTTGATAGTAGATTTACTGGAAATCCTTAAGTCCTTGGGCAAGATACTGAACCAATAGTGCTGCCCATAGATGCACTGTATGAACCTGAATGTTCTGTAAAGCACTTTGAGTGGCCGTGAAAACTAGAAAAGCACATAGACCTTTTCAAAGTAGATCAAATATGCCGATGTCTCTTGTTAATGCAGTGAATGAAATACCTGAGGAACAGATGCGTCATAAGATTAATGCACAAATCCTCTAAATCCAGTGCTGCTCATTGATTGGCCCACGATAACAACAACTACAACCATGAATAGTAAATTACTCTTTTAGATTTGAAAGCAGGAAATATTCTCTATATGAACATTAATCTAAACGACTGCACTGGTGGTTTTACAAAGTTTGAATCTCTGATTTCTGTAAAGGAACTTTTCAAATCAACGCACTTGAAGTTAACAAAATGATGGTGAACTTTTTACAAACTCGTCTGTTATGAGTTAGTTTTCTTCCTGTATGTAAATTAGGTTAATGGAAGCTTTAGCAATATGTATTTTGATGAGCACTCGTGATATAAAGACCTGAGTTTACACCACTTCATCAAAGTGTACTGGTCTGTTCTAGAGTCAGCTGGTTTCAGTTCATCTAAATGTGGTTCCTCCCTCTGCAGCCCTACGGACACGTGCTCCAGCACATCTCCGTGCACCCCCCCTCCTCAGGGCCTCAGCCCCCCACCCCCGGGCTGCAGACCCCCTCTCCTCCTGTCGTCCCCGTCCTGCAGCCTCCTCCTGAACCTCCTCTGGCCCCCAACCCAGCTGCAGAGATGCCCAAACTACTGATGCCTCCAGTGGACATGACCCATGTGGTGGAGGAGGTGGCCCAGTCCATGAGCCAGAACCAGGCCTTTATGCAACATCTGCAACAGGTCAGAGATTCAGCAAGTTCTTGTTCTATGTAAAGATAGTTTACAGTTTGTGTGTGTGTGTGTGTGTGTGTGTGTGTGTGTGTGTGTGTGTGTGTGTGTTTGTGCGACTGTGCTTCTCAGGTTTACTAGTACTAGTGGTTTATTGGCTATTATTATTGGAATTATATCATATTTATATGCCCCTGCTTCTGCCAAAAGGTTGGAAAACAACTTGCACCTCCAGTAAAATATATGTTGTTTGTGGCTGGATGAACAAAAATCATCCTTTTCTCTTCCTCTCCACCACAGCAAGCACTTATCTCTCCCATCGCCTCTGATCTGCTGGTTGGAGCGCTGCCAGTGGTGCCGATGGAGATTCTCTCCTCCCCCAACGAGAGAGAGACCCAACCACAGACCCTCTCAGTCCCCGACCCGGACCCCCACAGCGTGACGTGTGACCAGCGTGTGGAGGCTTCTCCGCTCAGCTCAGATCCTGAGGACACACCGCTGCTCTGCTCCTCCCCTCCCCACCTCCCTCAGGACACAGGGACAACAGCTCCAGCAGGGTTCTCCCCTCCAGCTGGAGCTCAGACGACTCCTCCTGCACCTGAGAGGTCAGCTCCACAGCCCCTCATCGAGTCCCAAGCCCAGTACCAGGCCCCGCTTCAGCTCCAGGTCTCACAGGCCTTATTCGGCCAGAACCAGGTGCAGCTCCAGTCGTCGGTTCCCCAGCCTCGGTCCTCGAGCCACACTCCAGCCCACATCAGCTCCTCCTCCTCCTCCTCCTCCTCCTCCCCTGTGCTGGTCAGCGTCCCGGTGCCTCCGCAGCAGCCTGACCCCCCCGCTGCTTGTCTCTCCAAAGGAGGAGACGACTCCGCTGTGCAACAGCAAACACAAAACAGTGAGTTTCATCACAAAACCAACAGCTAGAGAACCAGGAGCTTTTCTGTGGGATTCTAACCATCATCATCATCATCATCATCATCATCATCATCATCATCATCATCTGTCTCTTGATCAGAGCCGACAGCTGCCTTGGTCGTGGAGAGTAAAGTGTTTCCTCTCGATGTCCGTCCACGCTCTCCTGTAGCCCACGATGTCCACGGGCCCCCGGCTCCCAGGGACTGTGGCCCCGTCCAGACGAGCCAGCAGACGGGCACCAAGGTGGGAAATACATTTACTGGTCGAGTTGTGTTATTATATTATATTGAATTATATTATATTATCAATTTAATGTCAGAAAATAGTGAAAACTCCCAAAGCTGATATATATTTAAATGTCTTGCTTTGTCCAACCAGCAATTTAAACCAGAAAATACAGAATTCACACATAGCAAATATTCACATTTTGGAAGCTGAAGACTTAAGATTCTAAATCACATCTTGTCTCTGTTTAGCTGAATTTGCTCCAGAGAAATCCCCGTGTAATTATTCACTGTTAAACACAGAACATTTAATATTAATGACTTGAAAATGTCTGCGTCCTGTGATCTGATCTGAAATGTGATGTGTGTGCCAGCTGGCAGTTTGTCTGGAGCAGCAGAGAGAGGACAGGATCACACCAGCAATACGCCGGCACAGGTAGGAGATGAAAGTCAACCTGAGATCCACTCGTCCCCCCGTCCTCCCGTCTGTCCTTATGTCTCCTGTTCGTCCTGTGAGGGTCGCAGGGGGAGCTGGACACGATCCAAACCAACGTCATTCATAACGTCACAGAGGTTAAGATAGAAAAACCTCTCAGACTCACCACAGTCCTGGTTTCCTGCCATAGATTTCAAAGAGATGTCATGGAATAATTAGCTGGAACATGAGAATATGATAAGAAATATAAAGAATCAATGGCAGCTATCAAATATGTATTTGAAGTATTTACAGAAAGATGAAAATACTAATCAAATACACATAATATCCGAATCATAGTAACATAAACTAAGATACCAAAAAATAAGAGAAACTCATCAGGTATCTAGAACATTTACTCCGACAGATTGGGGGTGACCTGTCTGTACTGCAGAGGTATAGAGACAGAGGTCAGTACATGTCAGTAGGTTGTTATGAACCATACAAACCTACTGACATGAATCACATCATAATAACATGTGGAAGAAACTGAGGATAGATCAATGAACTAAAACCTTCACATGAGAAGTCAGTAGATAGATGTGTTTATGTGAAATCCTTCTGTGTGTTTACCGGTCATGGTCCCAGCTCGTTCAGTCTCCTCCCTGTGTCCCTCAGGTTCCAGCAGCAGCTGTGTTCGGACCACGCAGAAGTTCAGCACCCGTTCACCGGCTCGGCCTTTTCCACGCTGAAGGACGCCGTGAGACGCCTGCTGCCGTACCACGCGTGTGCCGGTCACCTGCCGAGCCAGAGCGACTTCGGTTTAGGTGAGTGAGGCTGTGGCTGGTTGAGCCTGCTGACACAGAAGACGTCTAAACAGAGAAACACATCCAGGTTAAATGAACTGCGATGGTATTTATATAGAAAGGGTTTGTGCCAAAATAAATCAAATGACCACATCTTCCTCTGGAAACAACTTGTGTACAAAAACATCAAAAATACATATAAACACTGGTTGTCTATGGAAACACTTTGCATCTAAGTATTAATACTTTTTCACTTTGGTGACTTTGTGTCTTATTTCACGTTTCTGATGCTTTTCTTCCGACTCGCCAACAATAATAATCTTTAAATTTAATGGTCGACACAAATATAACTGAATGGCAGAAATTAGAATGCATTCCTCTGCCTCTGCTCTTTACACTCTGATATATATCATTTAAATTGGTTAAAATGAATGAAAGTGATGAAGAAGGTCTGGATCCAAACCAGAATCTAATGGGTTCCTTCTTGGCCCGGGTCCCGTGCTTCCAGGAGGATCCAGAGTTCAGTGCTCGTCTGAAAATCTGCTTCCAAAAACTCCAATTGGTTTAAGATGAGCAGGGTTACAGACTTTATAAGCAGGCCACGGCAGTAATGATCCTGAGAGCTCTCTAATGCTTCAGTCTCACTTCAGGGTTTGATAATATCACTAACATGATAATGATGGATGATGGATGATGGTTTCTCTCTCCTCAGTGGACCAGGAGTTTGACTCTGTGTCCGGCTTCCTGCTGAAACGCACCAAGGACATGATCAACAAGTACAGGCAGCTACTGGTCAGAGAAACTCAGGTGAGACACGATGTTCATTGTGTTAAAGATATAACGTTTCTCCACATTCTGTTTGTGTGATGGGGTTTGGATTGTCCTCCGCAGCAGGAGAGTCCCTCAGCGGAGATGGTGATGCTGGAGCGTCTCTTCCTTCAGGCCGAGCGATTCGCTTTAGCCGAGGACAGACGCAGAGCCCGCAGAGACCCAGGTCAGTGTCCCAGCAGGGGGTCCGTCCTCTCCACCTACTTCCTGAGAGAAACACTTCACCTCCATATCGGCTCCAGAGCAGCTCCCAGGTGTGACGGGGAAATTAAGCTGCGTCAAAGTGGAGCCGAGACGTGAGGAGTGAAGAGCTGATAAGAGCAGAGCTGTTAATGTTAATTAAAGATAGGGGGGGGGGGGGCTCTTGAAACGGCTGGACTCTAGGACTTATGAATGAGTATAATAATAATAATGAGAATAACTTACAACCCATAATAATCTATTGTTTGTAACTCCGAGACAGTTTGTATTTATCCACAAGGCTCCTAATGGGATCTCATCCATAACCACTGCACAGATGTTACATATTCATTAAAAAACAAAAGATCACGTAACAAATTCAACAAATTCTCCTTCAATTTACTTTAAAGCAGCTTCAACGTCAAGTAAAAACTATTTTACTTGTTTTCTTCATCAGCTTTTTTCAAATTTTAAACACCTTTCTCTCTAATTTATTATGTATTTGGAAAGTTCAGCTAAAAGTGTCGTTTCAACAAATTAAGAATCTAATATAATATTTTACGCGACAGATCAAAGGTTACAAAGTACTTCAAAATAAAAGCATATTCATGTAAAGATCCAGACCTGATGCTGTTGAACCTCTGACTTCCCTCCAGAGTCGTTCATGATGGCCTTGACTACATCAGCGTCTTCCCCTCATGAAGCCCCCCCCTCCGGCCCCTCCCACCCGGTCTCCTCCGGCAGCCCCTCCTCCCCCCCAGCCTGGACCAGACTCTCGGACCGGCCCCCGGGACTGAAGACGTACCGCTCCAGCTCCCGCGGCGCCCTCAGGCTCACCATCAAGCAGGAGTCGGGCTCCCGCAAGGTGGTGCACAACTCGGCCTGCGAGCCCGGACTCAAGAGGGACCACACGGGGCAGCTGACCAACGGGGGCGGAGCCGTGAGCGAGCGCCACTCTCAGCAGGCGCCCAACAGAGCGCCCCCCCGCCCCCAGCACGAGGAGCAGGTCGTCAATGGGGCTCTGCAGAGCGACCCTGCACAGGAAGTCCCACAGCCTGCACCCAGTCCCAGAATAAAAGCCCCACATCCTCTTTCTATGCCAGAGCCTCAGGCGGCTTGCTTCGAGTTGCCTCCCAGAGATGTCAGTGCCCCAAAGCTGAAATGTTACAGGCTGGAGGCCACGCCTCAGCCGGAGCCGCGGCCGAGTCCGCCCCCGCCCCCCCTCCAAGAGGACAACATGCTCAGTGAACACCTACAGAGCGCCATCGACAGCATCCTAGAGCTGCAGCGCCTGCAGGGCCCCTCTGCAGCCCCGACCAGGGCCCCGTCAGGGCCGCCCCTGGACCAGGCTGTCACCAGCATCCTGGAGGGACACCTGTGAGGTAACGTGTCCCGACAGACGTCCACAAACATCCGTCTGAGGCGGGACAGAGGGAAGTGCACTCGTCTGTTCCCCAGAACTGAAAGAGGTTTGGATTCTGGGTTTCAGATTTTACTTTAAAAAGGAACTGAATGTTTTAAAGAAAGAGGGAGGAGGAAAAAAAAGACAGAGGCACTATGAAGAGACGCAGACAGCAGCTCTATCTACAGTCAGATAGATGTTAGATTCTTCATTTGATGTACGTTTGTGGAAACAAATCTATCTGAATAGGAGCTCTATTGTTTCAGTGGTAGTTAAGTCATCCAGAGGTTTACCACACTGGTGTGACCTTCATCAGCATATAGTATATAAGTAATAGTGAGGCTAACAGGAACCTGGAGTAGACTGAGATTATTCAATAGTTTTTATAAGATTTCTTTCAGAAAAAAAATGTGGTTTCTTTTGCATAGTGCCAAGCTTCCAGGGTATTTATTTTGATAATCTGTGCCAACTGTGTTTTCAGATGAGTTGCATTGAGGAAGGCAGCGTGTGTGTGTGTGTGAGATGAGTGTGTGTGTGTGTCCACATTTAGGGATAATTTTGTGTGGGTGTGAAGTGTGTGAGAAACATTGTCATCCTGCGTCGTCTCGATTTAACGAATGAAACTCCAAAGAATCTGTGACTTGCTTCATCCTGAATACACCAGCAAACGTCCATGTTGTGTCTCTTCCCACCAACTGGAGTGTGTCTTTGTCAGAGCAGAAAAAGAACCCGAGGGAGCACGGGAAGAAAAAGAGAAAGAGAGAAAGAGAGAAAGAGTCACAGGCAGTCGTTGTTTCTTCTTTTCTTTCGAACCCGTGCCGTCGCTCACGCTCGAGTCAGACTGTGAAATAGTTTTGTGTGTTTTCAGAGACAAGAGTCGTCTCCCATTCTGTGTGTATTGACATGCAAGCAATAATGAGTTGGGTTTGTTTGGAGCAGGGGTGGTGCAGTGAAGAGGAGGGAGAGGAGGAAGAGGAGGAAGAGGAGGGAGAGGAGGGAGAAGAGGAGGGAGATCTTTGCCTGTTTTGCTTATCGTCGTCATAGGACAAAAAAAGAAAGAGGAATGAATGAAGCTTATTTCATCATCGACGCCCGTGTAGTTTAGAAGTTGTGTCTCTAACATGTTTTAAGGGCTCGATGTTCACTGAGCGGAGAAATGACCATGACTCTGTTCAGAACCTGAGCCTCTGCATCATCAAACAGCCTTTGACCAAAAAAAACTAGAGGAATCATCCGCTTTCACGTTTCCCACATCTCCAGGTCGACTTCTCTTCACTTCATGAGTTATTGGTTCGAAGCCCCGCTGAGCGAAGCCGAAGATTTGAGTTCACGCAGCCGTTCTGGAGCAATATGTAGAGTTATTCTTTTTTTTTTTTGCGGCGTCTTATGTTAATGTGACAATCTTATTGGTCTGAGTGGAAATGTGAATTCTGTCCATGTGGAAGTTGAGGTCGTGTGTAGGTCGAAATTTCAAATCTGCAAAAAAAAACGTGTTGAACTTTTGTAAAAACAAGTTGAACTTTCAGAGTTTCCGCTCTTAGAGATTCCACAAGGGGGGGGGGGGGGGGTGTCGAGGTTTGATCTCGCTATTTAGGAAAAACGTTATGAATATGCCTTTAATTCATTCATACCTTTAAGGAATCTGAAGAAGAAGAGGAGAGAAGTGTTGAGTGAGTTTTTAGAACCTGTTACGTCTGGTGTTCAGAAATGTGAAAGGTGCCTGTCCCCTTCAGAAAAAGAAAACAGTGGGATGAAATCAAACAGGACTTTTCATTTTCTTAAGATGTTCTGTTTTTTTTTTTGTATGTGAAATTGTCTTTTGTTGGAACGAACAAAAGGAGTTTATAATATGCAGTAATCTAGTATTGAGACTCTCCGCAGTAGTTTGGGTGGAAACACACACTCGAGGATTCACGAGGGAAGAATTGGATGTTTTTTTTGGAAAAATGCAGTTATTTATTCTTTCATGGTTAAAGGAGAAGATTCACATCACTGATGTCTGAGAGGAGGATCCAGTGTTAAGCTGCAGTTAGCTTAGCTTAGCATGAGAATTTGAAAAATATATAAAGATGGGTGACATGAAGGCTTCCCAAAAAGTAGGGGATGGAAAAGTCAAAGTGCATGTTAAGCAATTTTTCAACGATTAAAACCATTTAAATCGATATTATCCTGGCAAAGAGAAAAGTTGATTTCTGCCCCTAGTGGGGGACACATTGCTGGAGGAAGTTTTTGTCGGATGTGACGATGGAAACCATCTGCAGCTCTGGTTTTATACTAATTAGTCAGAATTTGACCTTTGGATAAAACCAGACAAGCTGTTTCTAGTCTTTATGCTAAGCTAACTAGCTGCTATCCAAACAGACACAAGTATTGACTTTCTCCTCCACTTCTCAGTTGGGACACAAATTAGCACATTTCGCCCAATTTGTCCAGAAACGTGAGATTCTGCAGCCGGATGAAATCCCGACGTGTGTTTCCGCCCTCGGGGGTTTCGCTGTAATGCAGTAAAGATGTCAGAGTGTCTCTCACTCCTCGTCACCGCTGAAGAAGAAGAAACGAGGGGAATTCCACAAACTTTACTTGTGTTTATTTATTTTTTTGTTACGCAGCACTTCCAAAGGTTTGCCAAAAAAGAAAAAAATCTTGTTTAATGATAAAGAAAAGAGAAATAAATTCTCAAGCGGAGTTTGATGGAATCCCCTTCAGTGAAGAAGCCTCATGTGCCATTGTTACTGTCGTGTTCACGTCCGCAGTGTCCAACACTGACCACTAGGGAACATGCTTGTGTCAGCATCGTGGAACCAAGGGATGAGTTCCATCTGCATGTCGAGCCACTTTGTTATTTATTTGTAAATGTGCTTTTTATTTTTCTGACTGAACTGTGAAACCAGGGGAGCTCAGAACTCTTACGCCCGATTCTACACTAATTCAACTTCAGATACAAAACATTTGACTGACAGATTGTTCTGATGCCAAAATCAAGAGGCCTTAATTCAGCAAAACTAGATTGTAAAAAGTCATAACTGACAAAAAAAAGAATAAAAAAAAAAACGAAAGACTCCTTTGACCTGAAAGTCACGAGTGATTCATATATGAAATGTTAAGAAAAACACTTTTGTACTCATTTTTACAGACTATTTATTAAACTGTGATTTTGTAAGAAATAAAAAAAAATCTAAAACTATCTGTGGATCTGTCGTATGTGTGAAGATTCGAGCGCCGGCAAAAACAAGTCGCACAAGATTTATACAAACATGACTTTTATTTATTCTCTCACATTCAGAATTTAGACAAAGCAGAAACAGCCTTGAGGTCGAGGTTAAGACAAAGCAGCTGTTTTCATGAATCACACGGACGTTTTATGCGTTAGACTCAAAAACTAGGGTTTAGGGTCATTTTTAAATAACGTCGGCATTTTCACGGTAAAGTTTTGGATTCTGGAAAATTACACCGGGGGGGTGAAACTGCTGTAGATTCAGGGTTCAGGTTCGGGGGTTAAGAGGCTCATTAAAACATGAGCCAGGGAGTCGCCCCCGACCTTCAGGAGAATCAGCAGCAGGAGCACAAAACATCACAAGGTTAAATGATCCATGTTTTCTCTGCTGGGATTCATGTCCCCCTGCAGAGTGAAAAAAGAATTACATCTGATTTCAAGTTCTCTGGGAAACTTCATCCTTCATCCATCGACTTAAAACAGACAACAGACTGAGACAGCAGCACATCGCTAAGTATTTAAACTGACCCTCTCTCTACTAAGCAAAGAATCACAGACTGATTGAGGTTATAAGCTGCTCACCTGCAAGGGGGGGGGGGGGGCAGTAGTTATATTCATAAATAATCATTAAACATCTTTTATGATTTAAAAAAAAAAAAAGTGTCCTTATGCAGATACACGACGTGGACCAGGTGCACAGTTAGTGTTCATCGGGTTCGGAGCTGGTTTCTCTGCTCGAGTTCATTCAGGCTCCACATCTGGTTCTCAGGTAAACTCCAGCGCCCTCCACAGGTCGAGTGTGTTCACTCACACACTCGGATCAGGTGGACAGACGCCACGTGCTGGTGGAGGTTTGGCATCTCTACGAAATCCCTCCACTCACTCAAGAAGCTCTTTGGCTTGTAAGATTCACAAAGTGGCTGCGGAAGCTTCAAAACCATCCGACCACTCTGACCAGCAGATGAGAAGAAGAACCAGTTCCCCCCCGTCCCGGGCCGCTGAGCGACCCTCAGTTGAGTTTGATGGGCAGGTCCTTTCCGTACTTGCGGAGGAACTTGCTGTGGTTGTGGTCGACAGACCAGAGGGGGGGGAGGTGGCGGGGCTGCATGCTGGTGAGGAAGTGCTGCCTCCAGCGACGCTCCAGGTCCATGAGGCCCTGGAGGCCCAGCCCGGCGTGAGCCTGCACCAGCTTCAGGCCGTGAGGCACGTACGCCTCGTTGAAGATCCTTCAGGGGAGAGAGGGGCAGTCAGAGGACAGCTTCTCTTTACAAGGGGACAACAAACTCTGGAAGGAAAGTGTTGTAAAGTTTTGTTAGAGTGTAAATCTGGAAACTCACCTGGTCTCCAGACCGGCGGCGTGCTGCACCGCCTCCTCACTCAGCTCCTGCCTCTCGTTCATGTTGAGGAAGCCTCGGATCAGAAGCTGCAGCTCGTCTCGCCGCTGCTCCGGCAGCCCGTCCCCCGCGGTGAGCAGAGCCCGAGCGGCCGACCGCACCCGCCGGCGGTCTGAGTCCTCCAGCAGGCGAACGCCCTCCTCGCAGCCCTGAGGGGCGCCGAAGTCTTCAGCCAGCTGCTGCTTCAGGAAGCCGTCGTGCACGTTGGAGGCGGCGTGGCAGCTGGTGCAGAGCAGCAGGATGTCGTGGGAGTTGTGGTCCTTCATCTCGGTGGGGAAGTGTCGCCGGTACTCGTGTGGGACGATGTTTTTCCTGAGTGACAACACAACAAGTCGTTTTAATCAGAGCTGCAAAGTAATAAAGTTTTTCTCCAACATGAGACGGATGAGAATAGAAGTTTTCATCACTCAGTGTATGAACTTTTCCAATGAGAGGATTTACTGCTCATTCTTACAAGCTCCTGGACTTGAACTGATAACTTCATAAACACAATCAGTTACAGAGAACCATGTCCAACCTGATGTAGGAATCAGCTTTCCCACAGACGACACACAGGTTCTCCTTGGCGGTCAGGTAGTAGTCCTGCTGGGAGTCAGGACGTCCCGACGGCTCAAACAGCAGCTTCACCACAAAGGGATCCTCGCTCTGAAGCACTGAGGCAGAAACAGAGCTCGTTAGAAGACAGTTTTGATTTCCGATTCTCCAAAGTGTTTAGATTTGTAAACATTGCGGCGTACCTCCTATTCCTTTATCCAGGTACCACTTGGCTTTCTTCTTGTCGCAGGTGCACAGAGGCTGACCGTCGGGAGCGTAGAGGAAGCAGTTATCATAGAGAGGAGACTTCCTGTAACACAGACGGACAACAGTGGATGAAAGCAGCAGATTTTTAGCCGTTTCGTTTCTATATTGTGTTTTGTCCCCCCGCCCCCTACCTGGCGGAATATCCCACACCCAGCGGTTTCCTCTTGTTGTTCCTTCGAGGGTCTGGGACTTGCTGATCTCCAGGCTCTGGGCTTTCATAAGTGGGAGGTTTCCGCGTCCTCCGCCTCTTCTCTTTATCTGCTGCCCTGTCGTCTCCGTCTCCTCGGCCCCTGAAGGCCACGTCCACCAGGCCCTGGCAGCGGGACGCCAACTCGGAGTAGGAGCTCCCGCTGGATGAGGCGGGTCCGGCTTCAGAGCGGAGGCCGAGGAGATGGAGGAAGAGGGCGATGGAGACTTGAGCATCTCTGGCAGCATAAGTCATCTGGGACGAAGAGACGAGGAGGATTGAAACAAGAACATTAAAGAAAAAGAGCTGCAGGGAATATTTGATATTTTCAGCTGCTTCGGTTACAGAGAAGAGACCAATCAGATGTGAGCTGCAGTGATTTTAAAATACTTTGTCATTGTTGGAAGCTCACGTGAAATAGTTTAACCTCTTCAACGCAGCACAACACTAAGTAGAGATCTGTCATGAGACGTCTACATTTTTTGCTTCATTATGAAACTGTGGCTGATCAACTTAGAATATGTCCGGCATCAGAGTCTAGATCATTGATGTATTTACTGAAGAATTAGATCTAAAAAACTGAATTTTCAAAACCCTGTCACACAAAGAGTGAGTACCTGCTCCAGGGTCAGTTGATCTGCCTCCCAGTCACTGCAGCGCAGCTCCAGAGATTTATCCAGAGAAACGTTCAGCAGATCTGCAGCCAGCGACTTCAGACTGAGCCCATTAGTCACTGCTTGTCTGAAACAAGTTGAAACAATCATTTGGACTTTTCATGAATAACTTCTCACAGTGTGAAGAACTACAAACAAGAGGTAAACACATCCCCCCCCAGCTGTACCTCTGTCTCAAGGCCAGGTAGCGCAGGTCGACCGTGCAGGTCACCGAGAGGCCGTAGTCACGCGTCAGGCGTTTGCCATCTTCATAGCAGCCGACGCCCACTTTCAGTATGTGTGGGTCTCTGAGGACTTCCATGAAGCTGAGAGGGAAGTTCTGCTGACCGCTGCGGAACGGCAGCAGCCTCACCAGGACGCACAGACCTGAATACGAGGCCATCTGCAGCAGGGACACCGCCGAGGTCTGGCCCTTCACCGAGACCTGGGACAGGAAACAGCAGCCGGGTCAGACGGGGACACGAGGACGACTGAGGATCAGTGATCTTTGAAATGTTTTTATCAAAGAATGAATCCAAATGCTAGAGATGTTTATTTTTTAGCTCAGCTGGGCCATAGAATGTAAAGATGGAAGACGACAGCATCTCCCAAAGTGTGGAGAGCGCCCCCTGGTGGCTGTCTGCAGTTTCATTATGAACCCTGATGGGACAGGACCAAACTCACCAGTCAAAGAACACGTAGAGGTAGTTCTCATTTCTGATAAGATTGGTTTTAATCAGTTATTCTTTTAATAAGTTATTTGATGCTCTAACAACAGGGTGATTGATTCTGATGACATGATTGACAGCTGAGACTAGCACGCGATTGGTTGGGTCCGTGTTTCTGTGGCACTTTGCTAAGGTGGCTGCTTTTTCCTTTGATTTCTGGATAGTGGGAGGAAGTGAAGACGTGTCGTCCATCTTTAAATACAGTCTAAGGTCAGGACAAACTAAACATGCAGGATCTACTGAACAATTGTCAACTTGTTCCTGTGTGTAACTGTGGCCGCATGCAAAGAACAACACCAAGTGAAAAATCGCCCGAGCACACGATACCGTACTGAATCACCCGGGGTGGATTGGTCCTCTTCCCATTTTAAAAACATGCGGTAAGGTATCTCTTACGCCTTTGGTCTTTACCCATTCACAGTCGAGCCCGAGAACAGGGAACACCGACAGCTCCTTCTGCATCCGTGGCCACAGCTGCTCCCATTCCTCTTCAGAGCTCACCATGACTGGTTTCACCCCCAGCAGGTCCTCTGACGGGATGCGCACAGGAGGCGGCGGTTGTGTGGTCTGACACTCCACGGCCTTGAACTCCTTCTCCTCGATGTTCTGTGGTTGGTTGCATCGACACTCGGCGACAAAGACGACTTCCGTCTCCACCGGGCGAGGAGCCTCCAGGGGATCAGCCGCCTTCTGGACGGAAGGCAGCCTCTTCCTCTTGGTTCGGTAAACTCTCCATATGAGCAGCCCCCCCAGGGCCGCCCCGAGCAGCGTGGTGACCACGGCAGCTAACGGCCCTCGAGGAGACATGTCGACTTGTTGTGACTTTTAAAAAACAGGCTGAAAAGGTGCAAAGCAAACTCAGTCTTCAGTGGACAGATCATGAGTGGGGGTCACTAACTGCTAAGGGAGGTTAAGTGATGTGTTACCTCTCTTGTGTCAGTGGGATCCCATGTGAACCTAGTTGTGTTTCTGTGACCTGGACTGACACTGCATCTCTGGAACACAACAAAAAAAACAACAACACACCACAAATGATTTGGTCAGAAACTGTAGAAACAACTGTTTGTATTAGAGTGGGAAGTGTTTTTAAATCCAGACTCAACATGTCATTAAAAACACGGTGACTTGGCTTTGAGGGGAACTTGAAAGTCTGGGCTTCTGGACACTTGTCTGACAACACAGGAGCCGGATGGAGGCACGTTGTGTTTTATTAAGTTTGAAGAATCAATCAATATTTAATTGTTTTTGGATTTGGCTGCAAAGCTGTTTACCCCTGGAACTCCAAAATGTGTGATGTGGACGCAAACACTGAATCTGAGTGCGACACAAAACCATCTGCAGATAAACAGAATATCAAACCGCATCATTATGACATAATTCCAAATTGTCTCACTATGCATTAGATCCTCAAGAGGAGGAGGAATAACGCAGGCTAGCATTAGCTTCACGAACTTAGCTCTCAGGATTCTGCAGGTGAAGTTAAAACAAAACAAGCTAACGAGATAAAACCCAGAAGTGTATTTCCTTTATAACAAACAAGCAGCTCAACACAACACAGAGCTTCTAGTTGTGTGTGTGTGTGTGTGTGTGTGTGTGTGTGTGTGTGTGAGAGAGAGACGTGGGGGTCAGAGGTCACGAGCAACAACTAACTCCAGGTAGGTTTGTCATAGTCAAAACGTTAAAGTTGAGCTACCACTTAGCAGCTAGCATTACCCGGGTCAGGAGGCAGAAACTAACCCGGGTTAGCTTCCTCGTTGCTGCTGACACTCCATTTAAGAGGGTAACATGTCCGCTGTCATTATTCCCAATGAGTTCTTCTGGTTATGGTGAAGTTAAACCAGTCGTTAGCACTGGTTTTAACACCGGAGCTAACTTGCTAACTCGCACCGTGCACTTAACACGGGACTGACCCGGAAGCGCGGACCCACGCGCACACGGTGCTGGCTCGGTTTAGTTGCTTCACGTGTTGTTTTTTTTTAAATCTTACCTTCACGGTTTAAAGCGACTCGACAGCAGCTGCTCGCGCGTGCACGTTTGTTTCTGTGTCATCAACTGGACCCTGACTTCCTGCTGCCTTTATATTGACGGCGGGGCTGCGCCGGGACGCGGCTCTGCGGCCAGCGCCCCCTGCCGGAGGGACGGACTTACAACAACAACAAACTCGGGCACAACAAGCGTTTTTCCCCTGCAGGACCAGAGAATGAATTCGAAAAAAATTCAGCGTGTCATTAAAGCTAGTGGGAAAGATACAGCTTTGATTTTATAACCTCATTCAGTCTGGAAATAGTTTTAATATAATCTCATATCATATTTATATCCTCACTAGAAAAGCATCACTATCTCTTGGACACTTTTAATCATTGTTAAAGAAACAGCTCTTCTCTTTGGCCTTTTATTTTATTGTCATTACGATATTTTACATATTGATGTTTTCTTGATACACCTTTTACTTTGTAAAGCACTTTGTCGTTCAACTTGTTCTAAATGTGCTTTATAAATAAAATGTACATCTTCTCACCTGTTACCTTTCCCCTGATATTCATTACATTTAATATAATGTATTATGTGTAAATATTAGTCTATGAAATGCAATAAACAAAACAAAACAAATCCCTGAACACTAGGGGGAGTCCTCGAATTCTGTCTGAATAATCATCTCAAAACTCAATTAACAATCAAATAGATCAGAAAGTGGTAAATTGTCTCATTTGAGAGACTTTAACTGAATGTGTATCGTGGTTGATGTATACATTTTTAACGCACTAATCTTGAGGACCACTGTTAAGTTAATTGTCTCCTTTACAATGACTGTAAAGCTTTCTATTCTATTCAAATATTGGTAATTTGTAGTGTGATAATTCTACAATGAAGTTTCTAAATATTTTCTTTTCATATCCAGCTTGTGGCCTGGAGAATGGAACTTGTAACCTCATCAAGGTGAAACAGTTTTACTACTTAACACATAAAAAACACATATTGTTCAAGAACACAGACAAGTCTTTCCTCTACCACCATCAATTTATTCAATCTTTTAGCTTCAGTATTTCTCCAAAGAAGTGGAATAAAGTAATGAAATAATTACAAAATGGAAAAATAGATCAGAGAATAGATCGTATTCACAGGTTTGATTAAAAAAAATAGCAGGACAGAGAGAAATCGGCCAGTGAGAGATAAAATCATCTTCTCTCTGAGCGTCAGCAGGCTAACGGAGGTCGGGCAGGTCGGCGTGCAGCGCCTCAGCTGCTGCAGCACCACGACCGACCAGACCATGTTGATCAAGGTCACCTGGGAAGTCAAATCATCTACTTTAGTGCTTGTGCAAAAAAAAATTTCGAAATCAACTACAAAAAAAAAAGTGAAGACATCCAACTGTGTGTTAAATAAAAAAAGAAAGAAAAACAAGCAAGATTGTTATCACACAAAATGAACGACGGGGAGGACAGAGGGAGTAAATGTTAAGTACTGATGTGTACTAAACTAGTGAAAGTACAGATAAGAGAGGCAACCTGTCACCACCACTGCTAGGTCCACATTGATTGTTGCTGCAATGAAACTGTATTTACAGTGAGATGCTTCACATCCAATCACAGGATGCAGTAGACGGCAATAAAGAGATTTTTTTCTTCAAAAATAAAACAGTAAAACACAACAGTAAAGCAGCTGTCCCTTCACAAAATCTCTTTACATCACATTAAAAATTAGCACTGCTGTGAGCTGTGTACAGTATAGATTCTTTAAAGATATATATATTTTATGTATAATATATAGGGTCATTTCTTGTATACACGAACATAAACTTGTCTCATTGTAGCTAGCCTGTGCCTTTGGCAAGATTACTTACAACTCTTCTGTTAGATTCCAAAGCTATTTAAAATATACTTAATGCATAAAAATAAAGATTTTGGCATTGTCTCACTCCATTCTTCTGCTTGGAAAGTTAATCATGAGAACTTCTCATCTGGAAGCTGAGTTCTCTCAGTGCTGCAGTTCCTCTGCCAGGTGATGGAGGTGTCGTCCTTTCAACAGGGGGCGCTGTGAGCTCGACCAAGCAAAGGAAGGCAGGGGACGGGAGCCGCCCCACCTGGCTGGGGGGGGGGGCGGCTGGGGCTGGGTGTGGCTCTGCACAGTGATTCCACAGGGTAATGACGACCTCGAGCTCCACAGCACAAACAAGACAATACAGACGATGCTAATGAAAAGCCTGGGGAGCAGCACACGGTTTTGTTTTTTTAATCTCCCCTCACTGCTGTGCAGAGCTCTGCTCCCTGTTGATTCACCCGTTGCTCTCCGTTATCTCCCAGTTCTTTTCAGCCCTGCTGATATCGTCCGCTGAAGCAGAGATGAAGAGAGGCAGAGGGACTTTCCCCTCTCTGCTGCTGTCGGTCACCCACCTGTGCTCACTTATTGTCCATTACTCTCTCATCTCGGGCACAATCTTCAGAGTTGAATCTCAAAGGTCTTGTGCAGCTCGGTGGAGAAGGGATTTGTCGGCGAGGGTGTGGTGCGCTGGCGTGAGCGGCCCTCCAAGGCGGCCCACTGGGCCTCAAAGGCATCTGGCTGCGGCTGGGGGGGCGGCTCGGTGGCGAGGGAGCATGGAGCGAGCTGGGAAGGAGCGGCCCAGTTGTCTGCCCCATTAAAGGTCACACTACCATTGGATGGCTGGAGGTGTATAGGGTTCATGGTGGTGGGCGGTGGGGGTTTGATGAAGGGGCTGATGTGGCCCACATGCTGGATGTGATGCTGGGGGGTCGTGGAGGCAGCGACGGGGAACAGCTGGGGTTGCGTGGCTGAGCCGAACACGTTGGCCACCATCTGCGAGGGAGTGATGCCGACCAGGGGCGCGCCGGGCTGAGGGAACGGCAGCCCGTTGGACATGGGGTAGGAGGCTGGAGCGTGACCATGGAAGGGGAGCTGCCGGGGGGGCAAAATGGGCACGACGGGGGGCAGGGAGGTCATGAAGGGAACAGCAGGAGCCGACGCCACAGGGATCTGCACAGGGGCAGTGAACGCCTGGGTGGGAGGCGACGCCGCTGCCATGATCTGATTGGGCAGCGCAGGTCGGACGGACTTGGTGACTTCGTCCAACCAGCGGTCGGCTTCTGATGGCGTGCGCCTGTGAGACGGTAGGACTGGGGAGGATGGGGGGGGTTCCACTATCACCGGAGTAGGCGATGACCAGTCACCTCCTGTTGTTGACGAGCACACAGACAAGAAAACAACAGAAACAAATAATTACTGATAAAGTTTACTGTTGAAAAAAGGGGAATTGAACACATTGAAGTTGAGTCAAATCAGGTAAAATCACTTCCTGCTTCCGAAGTAACTGCATTACTTAAATACTGAGGCGGTAAAACAAAGCTCTGCTCCTCATAACTCCAGAAGTGAAGTGTGCGTGACACTGAATCTACGTGTATCATATCATTGTGTTCAGATTTAGCTCGGTTATGAATCTAAGGTGAATATGTTTCTCACAAATTCACCAATCAACCAGGTGTGAAGAGTTGGAAAGAGCCTAAATCGCCTCAGTGAGTTTCAAGTCGCTGCTGCAGCTGCTGACCTCGCTGATAAGAAGGTCAAATCCGAAGGTCACAAACCACAATGATTAACCCCCGGTTGTTCCGAACAGCAGCAGAAGATCAACTTCGACCTCTTTTCAATGTACAATCAGACTCAACCTGTCTAACTTGGTGACATTCAGTTGCTGTATCTCCACGTCTGTTATGATTCATCCAAAAAGGTCAAAATCCCACATATTGGTCCCGTCAGTATCACACTCTCATGCATCCTGTGCTTACCTGGCTGTGCTGAGGCCGGGGCCCCTGCTGGGGTCTTGGCCCAGGGGTTAGTTTCTCGGGCAGGCAGGGCAGGGGGCAGAACTGGGGGGTTAGCAGTAGCGGCGGCAACAGAGAAGGCAGGAGCTGTGCTGATCACTACAGCAGATAAAAGACAGATGCTAGTAGGAAGCAAGCGTGTGTGACGGGCGCCGTGGACACGACTCTTGTTAGACATGCACAGGCTACCGGGTCGTTAATTGTCAGTCTTAACGATTGTTAATCACACATGTAAATTACACGGCAGGCACTCAGGCTCTCACTGGAAATTCAATTGCACTCAGTATAATTTAAGTTTGTTCATTTCCTATGGAGAGAAATTAATCACAAACTCAGCAGAAACGTGGGAAACTGATGAATGGGACCGTTGCCCAGAAGATTTGACTACAAATAACTTCTGGCCTTCATCTGCAGTGAGCGACTAATCTGAGCTTCATCGTTTCTCTACTAAATGGAGCCGTTCTGTTTGGCAAAAGCAAAATGGCTGAGCAGCTGATTACTCTTATTCCAGCTTCTCAGGTCTCTAGACTTTTAAACTAATAGCTGCAGGACACTAAAATGTTTTATAAGCACTTCTGAGCTCGTACAGTAAAATAATTCAATGAAGCTATAAGAAAAAATCAGAGCAGAAATGAAAACCATGAGAGGACCGATGCAGACTGTGATTTGTGAATACTGGCAAAACAAATACAACTTGATTAATTGGCTATGTTGTTGAGTTATTTAGAACACACAGAAACACACACAGACACCTCTCACACTACACAGCTGTGCAGACGTCCAGTTACACACGTTAGATGTCGAAGGCTGAAAGAGGAGGTTTTACCTGGTGCTACAGGAGACTGTGGGGATGAGGCTGGCTTGGGCATTGGTGCTGAGGAGAAGGGATCCTCCGGGGGCCCGCTGAACGCTGACGTGATCTGAGTACACAGCGAACTGATGCTGTCGCTTTCACCCTCAACCTCAGCAACTACAGGGGGACACCAGGGAAAAGATAACCAGAGTTAATAGAGGAGAAAATATCACTTAAATATGTAAAAGAAAGGACACGACTCATAAGAAAATGGTTGTTTAATGGTTTGATTAGTCAGTAGTGCTAAATGTATTTCTAAAACCAGGCTGAAAAGATAGTTTATTCTGATGTGTACAGTGATAAAAGAGCTGGAGACACAGATCGTGGGTCAGGATCCCAGTCTAACCTGAATTCTTGATGGGGAAGTCGGACTTCCTCTGCATGGTGGAGGGCAGCTCGTTCATACGCAGCGACATCTGTCTTTTGAAGGGAGACGTCTTCTGACTGAGGACTGGGAAGCCTCTGAAGGAGCCCTGCCTGGCGAGAGCCTCAGCTGGTGCGTGTCTGCGGGGGATCACCTGAGCTCCCAGCGCGGGCAAAGAGAGAGGCGGGGAGGACGAGGGAGAGGGTGAGTCTCCTCCCTGGTGGACGGAGGAGTTTGTCACCGAGTTTCCAGAAACCGTCACGTCCGTCTCTGCTGTTGGAAAAGAGCAGTGAGACAAACCTCCTCAGACAAGAATCCAAATTATCAACATTTTGACAGATAGTTTGCATGCTATTGTCTTTGTGTTTTCCCAAAAACATCTTGGTTAAACTGGACAACCATTTCCCCAGATCAGGGAATAACAACAGACCTTTCTTAGCATCCTGTAGCTGCCGCATCACTTCCTCCCGCTCTGCCGCCTCTGTGGCTGTGGTCACACGAAACGAGCCCTCGCGGGTGAAGGTGGTTCTGTTGGCGTCAAAGGTCGCCGTGACCCCACACTCCTTCTCCCGTTTCTGTTTGCGCTCCAGACAGGCGGCGAACGCACAACCCACAGCGTGACTGAGGCGCTCGCCCTGAGAAGAGACGATGGAAAACACATCGTAAGTTACTGGAGGAACCACTACAGACCACAACCATCACAGTGTGACAGTAATATAACGGTCTCTCCTTCAGCTGAGCTCAATAACAATACATTTTTCTATTTACTGTTTACTTTAGAGACACAACAAACTTTAAGAGATGAAAACGGAGAATGTTGATAAATTGCTTGATTATAAAATTTACCAATCAAAATGCTGTTGTACAAAAATATAAAGATAGTGTGGTTAAAAGAGTATATGTAAATGTACTTTATTATGTACTGTGTGTGGTGCTGAGCCATCTGTTTGTATAGAAGCTGAAGGAATAATCATATTAGTGATGAGGCTTCACAATGATTTCTCACCGAGTCTTTGACGGCCATGAAACAATGGCAGATCCAGCGCCGCGTGGTGCCGTCCCTGCAGATGTAAGAGAACGCCCTCTCGAAGTTCCGGTCCGGAGCGCAGAACGACACCTTCTCTATTGTCTGGTCTAAAATCAGGTCCTGCAAAGAGAATAACCATTACCTCATTATTAGCAGCTTCGAAACTGTGGTCAGGCTCAAGTGTCTTTCACTCCGGTCTGTTCGAGGTGCTGCATGAATGAAGGGTACTTCACTGAGAAGATCACGAGGGTGCTTGAATAACACTGAGCTACACTGAGCTCCAGGAGCAGCTGTCTGCACCTGAACACAACACAACGCTGAACCTCACGGAATCCTGGATCCTCTTGTTGCTTTTAACAGCACGATAACAAAACAAAATAAATACAAACAAAGAACAGAACCAGGTCTCAAGATGAAACACAAGATCCTGGACCTTCTAAAAATATCTTTCCTTAAACTACAGCATCTGCTCATTTGGTAAATTAGAGTCACACACAAAACAATGGCCTCAGTTAGTGACAGGGCATTTAATAACAAAACTTAAACGGATACATTATGTAGATATAGAAAACACAACAGCCATGATCCTTCTCTTTTTTATTGCTCTTTTGAATTCCTCCTGTTATAACCTACATCCTCTAGTTTTCATAAACGTGTGCAGGTGCTTTGAATGTTTAAACAGACTATATTTAATGCAGTACCAGCCCTTTCCAGCAGGTGTCCCTGTGACCTATAATGTGAAGGCGCTAAAATCAGCTTACACTTCCTACAGGTGCCGTGAGCACATATTTCCAAAAGGGCCTTTTTTCCTTTTTTAGGTCACTAGACCAGACCGGCTTCACCACCATTATTAACTCGAGCAGCTCAGCAGCTTCCAGCTTTAATGCTGCTAAAGCCACATGTGCTTCCTCCGGCACACTTTCTGTTTGATCAGGCCTGTGATAAGAGGAGCGAAGGGACTCATTACCTTTGTTTTGTCGTCTACAACGCGAAGACCATCTGCCGACACCCACAACACGGCCCGCGTCGGCTTCTTCCCGGCCTGCCAACACACAAAAGGAACAGGAACGAGTTAAGAAACAAAAGAAACCGCTCCACTATGTCCATTGCCTCCATGATTAGCTCCCTTTGTACCTATTCAACTCACACACACACACAGACACACACACACACACATAGAGAGAACACACCTGTAAACAAAGAGAAAGCACCAGGTAAGAGTCAAAAGAGGAGACACAAATTAGGATTTGGTTTTTTCTTAGTGCTGTGTGATTCACTAGTTCCCCCAAAACTGAATCAAAGACACAAAAGGAGGATTTGGTGCACAGATGCAGTCGACAGTGGTGGCGGCATGGGTTAGAAAAACAACACAATATCTGTGTGTGCACCAAAAAGTCACTTTCATCCATACAAGCCGTTCATTGTTCCATTCTTGGTTCAAGGAAGGAGGGCTGAACGGAGAGAAGACACGCCTGCTAATCCAAAAAACACAACCCACGCACACACATAGAAATACACACACAAACACAGGTAAGTGCCCCACCCCACACTAAACCACCCCCACCTGCCCACAGACACATGCATCACTGTGTTTGCCTCTCTCCAGACAGATCTCTCCCGTGCATCAGTGTCTGTGTGTGTGTTTCTTCCAGCCTTCAGACGTGATCAAAAGGGTGAAGTGTTACGTGACAGGAGGAGAAAAAATTATATTAATAATAGGAATAATAGAGAGAGAGAGAGACACACTCAAGACTCACACAGCAATAACTTACTTTTGCAAAGAATCCTTTGAAGAATTTCCTGTCCTGGAGGGTGGGTGAGAGGGATGGAGGGAGGAACAAGGCATGAAAATGTTACCTAGGAAGTCTAAAAACTGACTGGAGCCTACGGGGAGGGATTGGATTTTGGGGTTTCGTTGAGATGAAGGTGGGTTATGAGCGAGTGAGTGAGTGAGTGAGTGAGTTTATATAGACTGTATATGAAGATGAACAACATGACGGCTCACAAAGGAGAAGCAAATTCATCTGGACGTCTGCAGTAAAAGATAATAAACCCCATCTCCGCCATGTAAGCAGGTGGGACATGGATCTAACTAAAAAGTCACTTAAGGGTGCACTTTAAATTCTGATGCTTTTAATTATTTGATGCAAAATGAGGGGTTAAATGTCATGATTGACAGCTGAGACTGAATCCTGATTGGTCGAGTGCATGTATCAGCACATGAAGTTCAAAGTGCAAGATGGCAGCAGCTGTATCCAAGATATTGTAGCTTTTTTTTTGTAAAACGGTCGGAAGAGGAGACGCATCATTCATCTTTATACCGAGTTCATGTGTAGACTGTATATTAAGATTGACGACATGACAGCGGATCACCCCCTGGTGGCCGGCTGCTGTAAAGATCACAAACCTCACCTCGTCCATGTCAGTGGATTGGACACTGACCAGACTAAAAGTCACAGTACATAAACAAAAAAGCTGTTTGTACAATGAGGAAGAAATGAAATCGTTCATCTTCAAATACAGTCTATGAGACAGTGAGTGAGTGAGTGTGTGAGTGAGTGAGAGAGATAAGTGAGTGAGAGAGAGATAAGTGATCATGTAGCTCCACATGATTCCAAACTGACAGATGTTTGAATGTGGTTGTTACTGTTTTTATGAGTTGTGATCACCGTTGGTACTACCACAACACGGGAAACCAGTAAACCACATGACTGTTGGCCGCTCGATCACCCCGGCAGCAGGAAATGACGGCCTCAAGTTCTTCTGTGACAGAAATCGACAGCAACAAGTCTGCAGCACTACAGCAGTGACACCCAGCTGCCTGGACAGAGGAGATACAGCCTGCAGACCTTCAGGTGTGTGTGTGTATCTGCGGAGGGGTTAAACCCATTTCATTCTTTCTCCTCTGACTCCTAGACCGAGATCTGCTCCTTCCAGGGGTGGTCAGCAGACAGAAAACAGATTCCCACAGGCGGCAGCTTCACCTCTGAGTCTGTGAATGTTCACCGGTTGGCCAGAGTCAGGGTCAAGTTTAGGCCAACCACAGCCACATAAAGACACCACAACCAGACCCAGCCTGGTGCTAATCCTCCCTTTCTCCCCTCGCCCCCTGATTGTTCCTCTCCTCCCCATAAGCTGTAAAAAGGAGTGCCACTCCGCTCCTGTTACACAGCCGTGGTGGAGACAGCACCCACAGCCCCATGTTAATGCATGATTGAACGTGTTAACCAGCAATGGAGATTCATTCCAAATGAGCTCAGAACTTGAAAGTGTGCTAGTATTAGTATGCTAGGTGGTTAGGGGGGGGGGGGGGGGATATCTATAAGGTTGTGATAACTAGAATGGGAGGTTATGTGAGGGGAGGGGGATTTGAAGGCATTTCTCTGCATTAAAACCTGCTTAAAAAGACACAAAAAAAAGTGTAACACCAACAAAAAGAACATTATCTTTGGTATTAAGTAGGTGATGAAACTATAGAAGGGTAAAAAGCTTTGTGGGCAGAAAGAAAGCTGAGGTTTGAAAGATTAAAATGAAGCCGACACGTCCGAATCAAAACAACTGGAGCACGAAACTTACTTTGTACCCAACAAGGGTTTCTGTGTCAATAAATACTACACCTCATTTTAAAAGACAATGTTAACAACACACAAGGTCAAAACCTCTTGGTGATACTACCAGGCTGGTGCCAAAAAACAGCATGAGCCACCAGCTGGATGTGCGACAATAAAAAGCACACATCTTGTGTAACATCTGTGACAGTCACACCTTACAACAGGAGCTACAGATATCTCTAGTCCAAGATAAGAGTGCGTGTCATCCTATTACTTTGCCCGACACGGAGAGCACTCAAGTCCCCACCCTGCAGGACAGGTGCATGTGAGCTGTTTGGGGTCCGATGCTGATTTGAACCATGACAGTTGATTCCAAAGTTGTCGTTTTCAAATCCTTATGGCAAAGGAATATGAATGAGGCCTGATATTTCATAGATTAATGGTATACTTTGTTGTAAATACAAAAAAAATACAAAATAAAACTTTTTATCCCGGCACATGGCGCTCATACTGGCCGGGCTCTAATCTTTATGTTTAGTGAGTTCAGGACATGCTCCCTTTGTTGTGTGGCTTCCTGTCTTTGGTGTTTACACAGGAAATATCTCTAGTGAGGGTGAAAAGGCGTCAGAGACAACCTTGCAAACCATGTGACACTAGAAGCCCTAATTGAAACTGCCAGGTTACACAGACCACCTGATGGACTCTGATACATGTCAGTGATGCAGCCTGAGGCTACTGGGTGTTGATGTACCAACACAATTGAAATTCTTCCAGCATCATGGTGGCGTGCCTCACCCAGTCAACACAGAGGAAACAACCTTGGTTTCTATGAGCTCCTGAGAAGCAGCTTAAACATTCCCGCTGATGGAACACGGAATACACCACAACACCGGGCCAGTGGCCAAATGCAACAGCAGGAAGTGACAAAAAAAAGGGGGGGCAGCTTGGAGGTTGACGCTACCGCAATGCAGCCTCCTGCTCCTCCTCCTCCTCCTCCACCCACCTCCATCCTTCCCTCTGAGTCACAGGTCGCAGAGCTGCGAGAAAACTGTCATTACTGTCCCAAAGGCTGCTGGGAAAAACAATGGAGTTGGCTCAGAGCTGGAGTCTTGACACAAACACACACACACACACTGACTGACACACTACCAACACACACCCTCCAGCTCATGGCACATTTATTCCCCTGTTGTTCCTACTGATGCCGCAGAGAGAATTATCTCTGTTATTCTTCATCTCTCTCCTCTGGCCTGAGATCTGCTCGGCCTGATGCTGCCAGATTGTGTTGATGTTGTGGCTGCTGTCTGGCAGATGCTCGTAGATTCTCAGGAAACAGCCTCCTTTACTTAGCCCACATGAGACAATGAGAGCCCACAGGTGAGGGCCTGGTTCCAGACAAATGTGGGTTATTAGTTCCTGGAAATAAGAGTTTACACTGGCAGTATTTGTTGCCTGGTAACAGTTAGCTGCAACAGTAAGCTAATTAAAGAGTCGGTGAGGATGAAGTGGGAACTGTGTTCAAAAGAGGGAGGACCTGGGTTCGTCTGGAAGGTTCAGCGCTGACATGGATAAATGGCGTAAGGGGAAAGCCTTCCTGCCAGCTTCCCCCGCCGCATGTTAAGAGAAGACGTCCCATTAAAATGATGTAAGATGTAAAAACAGAAACCTCATTTGGCCCCGAACACCATTGATCAAGAATCCAGGACTCAAACCTCGTTTTGTTGATCCAAATCACTGTATTATTCTTTTTAAAGAAGATCAATGTGGAGCAACACAGGATGAAAGTGCAGCATTAACAAACTACTCTCGTCTGAAAAATCACTGAACTCCAACACTAATTACAATGGAAAGAGAAATAGAGAAATGGAAATGAAAGAGCAGAGCGACGCAATGCAGCACAACTCTTCTGTTATTCCACTGCTCTCAGCCCCGGTGCTGCATGTTGGTGAATATTAATGTTACAGAATTATGAATTTTTAAATAATGAAAATTACATAGTTGAAAAACTTTCCCAAAGCATTGAAATAATTTGTTTACTGTGCGATGGCATCTTGTTATAAAGATTATGGGGTAAGTCAGCCGACTATGAATGAGACAAGAATGCTTAACACTCACAGATTGCACAACAAGGAAACGAACCTGGGAGGGGATGAATGAAAACCCTCTTACAGTAAGCAGCTCCCAACCAACAGTGAGTGTTTTATGGCATTTCCTGTAACACGAGCCCCTCAGACACACACAGGTGAGCTGCCACAGCAATGCCAGGACTCGACCGGATGAAGCCCAGTTCGCAGGAAAGATGACGTGTAGAGAGAGAAACACTGGATGACGCCAATCGATAAAATCTGTGCTGTGCTAGCTTACAAATACGGTCTACAGGATTGAGTGAGCGAGGAGCAAAAACGTCAGAGGAGGCAGATGAGGACATGTTATTAGGTTGAGGAGAGTCAGATGGTCACGGCCGTATGGAGGACAGGAGACAAGAGACAGGAGACAAGAGACAGGAGACAGGAGACAAGAGACAGGAGACATGAGGACAGGAGAACCAACCTCCTCCTTTTGATTTGGCTCCATTTTATGTGCCTTATTAACATGACTGGATCTCAATAAGATCTCACAGCCTCAGACTCTTTGTCTACACCATGTGACCTCATCAAGCTCCAGAGTGCATGTGCTGCTGTGTGTGTGTGTGTGTGTGTGTGTGTGTGTTTATTAGGCTTGCATGTATGTGTCTATTCAGAGTAAGAGCATGCATGTGTGTATATTCTGTGTTGTCTGCGGTTTCTATGGGTACACGTCTTCCAGTGTGTGTTGCTGTGTGAACAAATGATTTGCCTTCAAGCCATCTCGGAGTGTGTGTTTTAGTTGTGTGAGTGTGTTAATTCTCACACACACACACACACACACCGAATTATACAACTACAGGTGTCTACAAGTATGTGCATGTTTGTGAGTAAATATGTAAGTATCGTATAAAACTTAGTGCTGTACAAGTGTGTGTGTGTGTGTGTGTGTGTGTGTGTGTGTGTGTGTGGCTGGCATTCATATGAATGTCCACTTTTATGATTATCTCCACCAAGGATTTTATTTTTTGAGAGCACTGAAAAACGAACATATTAAGTCGTGAGTCGTGTCTTGAAAACGATGAGGTGTAAAACACTAACGGGAGAAGCACGTAGAAGTTGCCCCTGATCTGAAAAGTACACACATGACGCATCAGGTGTGTGTTGACTCAGCTCTCTGAGTAGAATATGCAGTTCAACTAAACGGCCCTGAACAGAATCCAAAAGTGTTGATAACAGGAGAAACAGGGTGTGGGTTCTCATTTAATCATCTCAAATTGAAACTGAATGCTAACTACTGATTCTACAAGCAGGAGTTTCCCAACTATGATACCTGACGTGAGGATCCTGAACTGGAATCTGTAATCATACAGACCCCGGTAACAGACCTGGCGACTCAGATTTGTCTGTGACTTCAGAGAGTCAGCCTCACACACACACACTACTATATAAATTGGGTGGGGCCTTGGCAAACAACTGACAACATGGAAAAGCGATTGCTCTTCAGTTTCTCCCCCTTCCCCTCCCCTGCTCCCCAAACTGGAATTTGCTCCTTTTTGTGCAACGCCGCTGGAATCTGCCGCAGCAGGAAGTTCACGCCGGCCTATCTACTCTGCTCGGAAAGGAAGAGACGTCTCAGAACAGACCCCGACACCCCTGGAGGTTGTGTGTAGGTCATGCTGGGTGGACACGCTCATTGACAAATGGTAAGAATCCGCCCCGCTCAGGCCTCTATGTACAGAGACTCCCAGACAGGAATAAACACAGACGAAACACTGAGGAGAATAAAAGTGACAGAAGATAGAGGGCTGTCGTGAAACAGACGTTAGAGAATGTCAGTTGGATTCTGGTTTCAAAGAGACAGAAATTAATGGAGGAAAAGATTAAAAAAAAGAGAGAGCAGATAAAGAGGAAGGAGGATGTCTGGTGTTTAACAGCCTCATTCCTGGAAGTACTGTGAAACGTACCGTCTTCAGCCGCTTCACTGCATCCTCGCATATGTGCATCCCCCTGGACTCCTCCACTTCCACATGTCCCAGGTACTGCAGGGGAGAGAGGGGAGAGAGAGAGAGAGAGAAAGAGAGAGAGAGAGAGAGAGAGAGAGAGACTTAGTAAAACTGTGACAAACCTTTCCCGTGGCCATCTCTACTCCAGTTTAAGTATGGCTACCATAATAAACTCTGGAATTAGATTGGGTATTTAAATCAATCCCCAACCCCCCGGTACACTGGCACTGGTGATTCATTAACCTAATTAATTAACATTTTGAGGTCAATCACAGTTCAATTGCTCCCTGGTTAATCTCCATATTTTGAAAGTGCTAAAAAATTGCTATTGAGAATACTGAACCTGCCAAAGAACTATGAATAGATGCAACACAGAGTGAGAGAAACAAACAAAAACATGGAAGGAAGCGGCTCTTTGTGTGTGGTGGACGGGCAGCCGCCTCCTGTGGCTCCGTGTGGACCTAGAAACCTGACCTGCAGCAGATCATTTGTTTTTGCTCATCACACGCAAATACAGATGAGATCAGATCAGGTAACGTTGTCGATTGCATGAAACTAACTCTCCTGTAATGATTTACAGGGATCAGTTGTATGTCTAAGGAAAACATATCAAATCTCACAACTGTTGTATTACAGCACCACCCACTGACTTGTCCCATTAGACCAATATGTTTCAGCTTGTGGCCTTCATCAGGCTCAACCCCATCCTGCGTTTGTTAGGTGGAAGAAGAATAGACAAACTGGAGACGTGGGGCATGACCCAAAGAAGAATCATTAACTTTAGGTGTGGATCCAGGAATTCTTTTTCACTTTCATTAAATCCAAGATAGCAAGCTGATTGTGGATTACTGTAATAATAATAATAATATATGGATCATGAAGTGGCATATTTAGGGGACTGGTATTCATGAGTGTGTACAGTTTATTGCAGGTACAAATATAAATCCAGTGAATTTAAATGTGGTTTTATAAAGGGACTCCTGGGCCTTGGTAGAGGTGTGCACCGACAGCCATTAAAGTTATTATCAATTCATCTGCAGATAATTCTCTTGACTAATCAGTTTATCGTTCCGTCTATGCCAGGAAAGATTTAATATAAATTTGCAGTGAATGATCGACACAATACTTTTCTCCTGGGGGAAATCCTGTCCTCCAACCACTTTACAACCCGGCTGCCTCCCTCCGTCTTAGACTCGAAGCAGCATCACACCCTGCTGCGTGTCACCCCAGTGTCCAGACTTATAACCCTGACCGGCCCAGAAGCCATTGTGCATGTGGGGCCGGAGAGGAAGTCCTTACCCTTTCCTTGCACATACACACACAGCAAGTGATGTTGACCGCCGTCTGACACCCCCACCCTCTGTCCAGGCTATTTTGAGAGTGTGACGCCACGACTTTGAGTCACATCACGGTACTAGAACACACTGTGTGTATACACTTATGCACGTTAAAAAAACAGAGATGTGCACAGAAACATGTGTTTTAAAGACAAGTGATGTGAGGAAGCAGCTGTGGGTAGTGAGGACAGTCAAAGCTGCAGAGCCACTAATAAAGGGATCTGCCAGGAGACGTCACTAAAGGTGAGATGAGTAAACGCATGGGGAGGCTTGAAGTGTCACAACAGATGGTTTGTTGTAGCATCTGACTCCTGTTAGTAATTAGCTGGCAGCGACAATCTGGGGGCTGCGACATTCATTTTTAATATCCGTGCTCAACAAAAGCAACTCGAACAAATGGAATTAATATCTCCTGAACAGTCTGATGTACACGCAGAGGCTAATTAGGATCTGAAACCCATGTTTATCAGTGGGCCGACCACAGGATCAGTTTAACTGGTACCTAATCCTGCATTGGGCTACATGAGGATATTTGTATTAACGTGCTGTAAGTGCAATACCAGTTTTGGTCTTGAGGACCAGTAGAGTTAACATATTAAATCCACATTCTGAAACCAGCAACTGAGGAGGAGCATGTCAGGTCAAGACTGCCAGAAGCTTAAAAAGAGCAGCCCTGTATTGTTTGAATATTCTGTACAGATTTTGCTGATATGAATCCTCCAGATGTGTTCCAGATGGATTCCAGGAATTAACATAGGGTATTGGCCATAAGTCAGTTTCCATAAATTCTTCCATATTCCATAGAAAGTCTGTGAAAAGAAGCTCAACATACAGATGAGTTCTTTCCTACGTAGGAATACCTGCAGAAAACAAGCCTACATGAAAACCCACATTAATTTTCATGCAAATAAGTCGACATGGTTTAAACTTACCGAGGACATGCAAGTACACAAAAATAAACACAAATGTTGCTTAACATGCAAGCAAATAACATACTATACACAATCAAAGTTAAATGTTAACTGTGATCAGTGAAAGACTGGGACTATATTAAAGATTCTATTGTAATGGGGGAATCCCCCAAGCCACAACATAATTTCCAATTTCCCCCAACCTTTCTATCACCACCGGCCCAGATCACCCACTCTCCCCCCCCCTCCCCCTCCCCAGTGTGACTTTAAAACCGACTCCTCTATCTCTCCTCTGATCATTAGTGTGTTGTGCGGCAGTCAGTGATAATTCCACTGTAACTATCTCAACCCACACAGAACTAGGCTCCTCTGAGGCACCTAGAGCGAGGGAGCAGAGCAAGGGGAGGGGGGGGAGAGAGAGAGAGACACAGAGGAGTAGCATGGTAGGTTGCATTGGCACAGTGAAAGCCAGTGCAGAGGGAAAAACCTGCTGGAGGAGAAGTGTGTGCGGCTGCAGCAGTAATCGTGATAATCTAAACAATCTAAGAAGAGCTATTAAATTGTTTGTGACAAAGTCTGCGTTTCACTGTCCGATGTAAATACGTAAAGAGACGATCTTTAGAGCAGCACTGGTCAGTTACCCAGGGTTAGAGCTCAAGGTATTCCACTGGCTGGTTAGAGTGGCAGAGCCGGTTTTACTCTGTTGTTTTGTTGAATATATGTAGAACCAGCAATGTAATGGTAGGAAAGAAATCTACAGAACTTTAATGAAACTTCTTTCCTTCAAGGCAATTGGCAAAAGATAAAGCTCGAAAGAAATTAGCACATTTGATGAAAGTAGTAAATTAAAACTCCTAGTTCATCTACACCTTTACAGATGTGTGAAGACAGAGTAGAGCAGTTGCTTAAAGACAAGTGTTTCTTTGAGATCAGCGTTGAGACAATTTATGGGGAGCGTTTGGGGGAGGGGAGGTATGCAAGAGCATGTGTGTCCAGGGAACATTTGGAAGTCAGCTTAAGAGGAGATGTTGAATCTGGGGGATTTCACCAACTGGCCGGAATGTATGGAAGCTCAATTTGAGGCCAGGAGCCAACATGTTGACACACATGTACACAATCAATCGAAATATTGTTGAAGTTTGAAATCACAAGTCTCGGCTGTCAATCACGACGTCTCACCCTGTTTTTATAGCATTACATAACTAATTAAAACCAACAGATCAGAAACATGAGCACTTGAACACGAATTTCAGCGTGATAACTTAATTACCCACGTAGAGTGACACACAACATCTCTGAGTCTTAAGTCTATGTATAGCCCTGAACAAAAACAAAACTAAGATCCCAATTAAATCATGACTCATACATTATCAGTAGATCTTAAGGGAGATATAAATCCTGCTCTTCACTACCTTCCATTATATTCACACCACTAACCCCCTGAACGCATTTCCAATTTGCCTTTCTTGCTCAAATGAAACACAGGTAATAAAAAAAAGCATAGCCTGTGCTTTGGCTTATATGTGACATGCACTTTGAACCGCCACAGAGTTCATCTGCTCTCAGATAAACATTCCCGTTTTCAATTCCCCTTTAGAACCGAGCTAAGGTGAACATTGGACCCTTGCGATGAGAGGAAGCGAGACTTTGTGCTTCTGTTTGCAAATGGGGAAGGTTTTGTTGCCACAATACAGTGAACTCTCCACTTCATCCACTGCAGCACCGCAGGACCGCAGGTCGAGCACTGGAGACTGCACGTACCAAGGTACTGCATTAGTATTCCACCGAGTTGAGGGACTCGCTCTTCAGTTTGCCCCCAGTTTATTCGTCAAGTATAATGGAGGATTTTTCTTTCATTTTGTGTGTTTAACGTAATGTTTCAAGTGGGTCTGAAAACCAAATCAATAGTCCCCCCCCCCCCCCCCCCTTACTGTGGAAGGATACAGTATATAAATTTGCAACCTAGATAAAAATATGTGCTCACACTCTCTGATAGCTTATGATTAATTACAAGAAGCGTCCTTGGGGAGCAAAGCCGACATGAGAGTTTCTCATGCGTGTTAGTTTGCTACAGCGAGGTCAGTGCTCTGTGTGAGAGTTTGTGTGTTTGTGAAAAAATTTGTGATATTTTGTGTATGCAGGTGTGTTTAAGTTCGAGGAAACGGGCGGGGGCGGGGCGGGGGGGGGGTGTCACCTTGACTGCAAAGCTGCATTTTCCGGTGCGGACCGCCTCCTCATCTGTCTGCCACTGGTGCGGCCGACTCGACTCCGGCACGTAGATGTCTTTCTTCCGCCGGAAGCTCTGCCGTAGCTTATTCATTGCTGAGCTCCCTGTCAGGAGAAAGAGATATTTTATTAAAACACATGGTGAAAACTGCAAAGTCACTGGCAGCAAAAAATAAAAAGGTGCAGAACTGATGGGAAAGCTGGAGAAACGCCAATAACAGGAGCGTTAAAGACAGTTATTAAGATGTAATGAAAGTTTCTAAGTCTGGGAAATGTAGCAGTCAATAGTGTCTGTCAACACAGAAATGAATGTCCCGTGTTTGATGATGGATAAGACGCTGGGGATTGTGCAAAAGAACACGTGTCCTCCTGTTTATTGTCTTTAAACTTGAAACCTTTAGACACACACACACTAGAGCATAACACAGTAAAGTGTTGTCTCTCAACAAGAGAAATAAATTCTCATTGATGGATATGACTGTGCTGAAGACACCAAAGTGACCGCTGAGATCTTGACAATGACGATTATTTACAGTATTGTTAAACAACACTGAATTATTACAGGTGAGATTGCAAGTGAAGACATCCATCTCCCTCTCACCTGTTGCTCCTCCTCTCCTACATATCTCCCTCTTCATTAACTACAGCTTTCCCTTCCTGAACCTCTGGCTGCCTCAACTGCTACAGCAGAACCGGTTGATGCCAGGAAATATTTGAAAGTAATTAATTGGAAAACTGGAATGGCACTCAGTAGAGCGCACACCTCCGCCAAGGCCCAACCGTCCCCTAAAATCCAACCAAGCCCCAGCAAGTTGTACACATTCATAGATTATTTTCATCAAGTGCAATTGGTGACTAGATCTAAACCTCAAATCTCACAAACAAAGACTGTGATGACAAAAATCCCTGGATCTACCCTTTTGTCCAGATCCGTACCAAATGTTATTGGGTTCTCTTTTTGCTTATGTGCCATCCTTCCACTAAGTATTGTGAAAATCTGTTCAGTAATGTTTGCATAATCCTGCTGACAAACAATGTGATGGGGCAAAAACTACAGAGGGAACAACAGAACTTATGAAACATTGGTCCAACTTTTAAGCTTACACACGTTTTCCTAAATTTCTACATACTTCTGCATGTCTTCTTGGCTTTTCAGAATCAGAATCAGAATGTATTTATTGCCAAGTAGGTTTACACCTACGAGGAATTTGCTCTGGTTATAGCGGGAGGGGGGGGGGGGGATAATGGGAGGCACAAAAAAGCAGAGGCCCAATTAAAAGTTGCTGATCCAAACTGGAACTGAGAGGTGCATCCATCATAGAGAGACTGGCTCAAGTCTTCTGGAGTAACTCATTTATGGGGACCAGGAGTCGTTCAGCCGAGCAACTCTGACTTTTAACACATGAGCAAAGAGCAAACTCCTCGACTAACAAGTCGTAGCCACTAACTTCTTAGCTGATGAGGATCTGGCTGGATTAAAGGTCTTTAATCCATGTGAATTGAGTGTCCACAAACACACACACGAACAAGTAGAAACACAGCAGCGTGCACTCACATGCTCACAGCGATCACACACATATGCACCGACTTAACTACACAAACACTCGCATGCATGCACGCACATGCACACACACTCACAGGACTGAGCTGTCTGTTTGCATAATGCAACCTGTCCTGGGAGCCGCTGATGGCTGGGGGTGTAGAGTGTGTTTGAGGTGAGCCTGTCTTATCTGTCCCTGTCAGGCTCCAGATCAGCGACACAATGAAGCACAGAGGCCTGACCCGCTCACTGAAACACACACAAACACATCCAACTTCCTACTGTCACTACAGGAGGAACCCTGGAGTGGACCATGGACTCGGATAGTATGTTACTGCACTTTAAACAAATAAAACCTGTTGCTGCCAACATGTGAACTAGGTACGACTCCAAATATGACAGCTTGTCACTTGGCTAAATGAGTTGTAGTGTGGCCAAGCTGGCAAACAAGATGCCAAATTCACGCAGACATTTGTGTCACCTCTTCTCTAATAAAAGCTATTGTGTGGCACAGCCAACACCTCTTGTCTTACACCTGTTATTTGCAGAATAATTCCCAGACGATTATGACCCCTGAGTTATAAAGCAGGTACTAGGTAGAGATATCAATTTGCAAGATGAGCTGTGTGAAATGGGAGCCAGAAACAACAAGCCCCAATAAGAGCTCAGAAGAGTGCAAGCACCTGTGGAATTGAAGCCAAATCAGCTCCTCAGGTGCCAGGATGTAAACACACTCAGATGTGTGCGTCTGCCATTTAACTGTGTGCACCGGCATGTGAGAGGTTTCAGCCTGCAGTAGAGTGAAGTGTTTGAAAACAAGACGGCTGAGTGAGGGAGGGAAAGAATATTGCTTCATCCCTCACTCCGGCTCTCCTAACGCACTCGTTTATTTAGGTCATATCATGTTTGGGCTCACTGCGGTGCCAGTGACAGGCTGCATGCTTCCATCCTGCAGAGTGAGGAGGAGGAGGAGGAGGAGCAGGCGGGAAACAGATTTGTCTGTTGTCGAGCACCTCGTCCTCGGCGCGACAAATAACAGCATTTGTGTCAAGTGTGCTCTATAAGAGTAAATATTATAACCTTGAATCCACTCATCATATTGTCACCAGACGCAAAACACCACCCACTGTGCTTGTTTATTTTAAACACATCTTTACTACTTTATGTATTTTTTTGTCAACAATTACTTTTTGGAGAGAAGGAGTTGTTCTGGAAAACTCAACTTCAGAACCGAGCACATTTGCTGCCAATTTGAAGAGCATCTCTGAATTTATCTAAGGGACAAACAGATGCAGGAAACTATTATACTGAGATAACAGGGTGTTTTTTGGGGTCTCACAGGCAGATGTAAGTCATTAATGTCCAATATATTTTGCCTCAACTCACAGCGCCTTACTAAACTCACCTTCTAAATCACTTAACACTGTAAGCTGCCAGCTTACAACCCACACACCTCCTCTCCTGACTACTGCAGAGTCTAAGAGAGACAAATAAGGAGGCAGCAGGAATGTAGGTGAAAGCGCATACATATTCATGTACGTGGGGAAGAGAGCATATCTTCCCCATGTTTGTGTGTAACCGGTGAAGTGTGAGCGCTGAGCCAAACATAAGCACCTTATGGACTCGCTGTACAACATGTGTAACCATTAGCAGGAATCTGATGAGCAGTGTTGCCAAACAAACAAGATCATGAGAATCCCCCAACAACATGTTTCCTCCCACTGAAGATTTTCATCATTTCTATCTGTTATATCATAACAAGAAAAGACAATTTCTATCTTTAAAGGAGACATATACTGCTCAGATCCAGATTTTTTATTTGGGTTATTACTTTAAAAAGGTTTGCATGCTCTAATGTTCAGAAAGCACATCACCTTTTTCAGGCTGTCTATTGCTGCGGCTCCTCTTTTCAGCCTCTGTCAGAAACACTTGGTTTCAGCTCCTGTCTCTTTAAGGCCCCCCTCTGCTCTGATTGGTCCACTGTCCCACTCTGTTATGATTGGTCAACTTCTTCCAGTGCATGTTGAGAAATGTCAGGCCTCTGCTCTTGCTTTACCTGGCTGTGTTAGGGGGCGTGTCAGACTAGCTGCTAGGCATGCGTTGTGCAAACGTAGGGCGTTGTGACATCTTGATAATGCAAAAGAATCAGCTGGACGACCAACAAGGCATTTTTCAATGGAGGAGAGGAGCTCCCTGAACCACAGACTTTTGGTTTTTAACTTTGCAGAAGTTTAAAATTCACACCTATATAACACACCAGAGGATAAAAGAACTGAAAGGGCATAATATGTCTTCTTTAAGAATGCAGTCACAGCAAAGAGTACACCATCAATAATTTACAGCGCTCCTTTGGCTACCTCGTTCTCATCAGGGTGATCGATTTGATCGATTCCATTACAGATCATCTGACTCTAGTCCCCCGACCTTGCTTTAGACTTAGACCCTAATGTGACACTGCTCGTTTGGTTTTGCCAAACTCTCACATTGATTCCAAGTGTAAACCCTGCAGCAAAACTCTTTAATGAACCGATCAATCCAAATACTTTGTTAAGCAAATATTCTCTATCGATACTAAAGCAGTGTACAATGTCATACAGCAATGTGAACTCGTCTCCAGTTGCAGAGGAGAGTGTGTGTCAACATCAGCAGCCAGGGATTAACCTGTGACACACAGACTGGTGGGTCAAAAGCAGGTGGAACACATGGTTATTATCCCATGTCAAACACGGAGCTTGTGTATGAAATCAGCATTACCACGAGTATGTGTGTGTGTGTGTGTGTGTGTGTGTGTGTGTGTGTGTGTGTGTGTGTGTGTGTGTGTGTGTGTGTGTGTGTGTGTGTGTGTGTGTGTGTGCGGTGTTGGCAGGTAGGGATGAAGGCTAGAGGGCACAGAGCGCAGAATGATCAGTGAAGGGAAAAGTCTTGCTGCAACCGCCTGCTGCAGAGTGCTGGGATGGGTGGGTGTGGGTCATGTGAGGTGGGTTTAGCACTTTGTTTGGCTAAGATCCAGAGGGAGGAGGGTAAGAAGAGAAGGTGCTAGACTGAGAAGGAGAAGCAACTTCAGATAGAGACGGGGGAGGAGAAGGTAAAGTGAAAAGTCAACATTATTGGTAGTACGGGCGGAATGAAGTAAAATAATTAGGAAAATAGGAAAAAGTGAGCAGCTGAAGAAGTTGAAAGGTAGGGTGGAGAAGGCAACTGTGAAAAATGCATTAGAACAGTTTCCCCCCAGGTTTGTTCTTACTCCACACTCATTAAAAATAAGGATGACTTTCCTCAGTGCATTAGCATTTCTTCAAAAGATTTTAGCGGGATTAAAAACAAATCTAAATCAATGCAACATTATGACCTCGAGGAGGTGACTCAAAGCTACAGGAAAACAGACGGCAACAGCTTCTGACCTGATACAGAGTTTACAAACGTCACAGGCTTTAGTGGCAGAGCAAAGAATTATATACTTTGAAGCCAAGCAGACAAATAACAGCTCAATACAAATCTAAATAATAAAACTATACAAAGTACTGTTACTCCAACATGTACTGTTTTGTATTTGTCCTGTATTCGGTCTTCAAGCTGGTGTCTTTAGATTTATTTCTCTGCCTCTTCAACAGCAAACCTCTTGTTATTCTCAAACAGCAGTTTTCAAAGGTGAAACTTTCCTTCCAGCAACTAATATCACAGTAAAACATAAGTATAACTATTTTGGGCTCGTTTATTTAAAGGCAGAGGCTGCACGACAGGGAAAATAATCATAGATCAGAAATAGAAATGGCCTCACTTTAAGCCTGAAGTGAGGCACATTGGCAGAAGGGAGCTGAATGTCCAAGAGTCAACTTTTACATAAATACAACAATAGTTTGGGCAGTTTTTAAGAGATACAAGACCGAGAGGCATGGAGAAGGGGATTAGGAAAGGGACAGGGGACTGTAGAGAAAAGGGGTAGGTGGGGAGGTGAAGGCTTTGGTGTAGGAAGGCAGGATCTGAACCCAGTTGGAGCTGTCACAGCTCCTACAGTCGGGTACCATGAGGATCTCTGGCTGGGCTCCCACCAGCACTAATGAGGATAATTACACAAGGGCCGTTTATACTCTGTGTGTTCATATACACAGAAACAAGTGAAAGTGAAGCACAAAAAGCAGGGAGCTCTCTAGAGACTAACACGCAATATCACCAACGGGTTCACAGGACAATTATAGACATAATAATAATAATAATAATAATAATAATAATAACTATTTGTATAGCAATTATCTAAACAAGGTTTCAAAGTGCTTCACACAAACGTCCATGGCAAAATGAGGAATCGATTGTAATAAAAGATATTCTGTTTAAACCAATTTAAGAGCTAAATCATAACATTGGGTCAAGACCTTAAGTTTGTAGAGAAAACCCAACAGTTCCCACGATGAGCAAGCAACATACAGTGTCAACCATGGTGATAAAGGAGACACACAAAGGACAAATAGAGAATAAATCTGCAGAAATAGAGGACAACAGTGGGAAAGAATAAGAGTTTTCCCCTCAGTCAGCTGCCGGGGAAGGAGGGTGGGAGTGCTGCTGCTGCTGCTGCTGGCTGTAGATGTAACAGTATTTGAATAATCTCTTCAGGAATGGAAAACTGATTAATCCTTGCAGAAGGATCCGAGGGATGAGTACAGCGGTTGGGTTTCAAAGAACAGATAGGAGGGAGGGAGAGGCTAGGAGAAGTGACACAGAGAGAGAGAGAGAGAGAGAGAGAGAGAGAGAGAGAGAGAGAGAGAGAGAGAGAGAGAGAGAGAGAGAGAGAGAGAGAGAGAGAGAGAGAGAGAGAGAGAGAGAGAGAGAGAGAGAGAATGGGCAGCAATTCAAGACAAAAAGGGCCCCACTGTCTCCTTTCATGACTGGTCCCACTGCTGTGCCAGTGGATACTCTTCATCCTACTTTATACTGCTCTGCTCAGGGAGCCCCATGTCCTCTGTGCTCAGGCTGAGTTTATAGTCTGGAGAGCGCCAATGAGATAGGATGCCTCAATCAAAAAAGGCCTGCCATGCGTAATGCAAAGCATGTCTGGCCCGGCCTATCTGCTGAGCCCTGTTATCAGGAAGCCGGTCGACTCGAGGTAATAGCGCCTCTGTTCTGCTCCCAAACGGCCATATGAACAGAGAATTTGAAAAATGCTGTTACTGTGGTAATCCAATTTTCCGGGCCCCAGTTTTGTGACTTGGCGTGCTTATGTAAAAAAAGAGGGGCAAGGGAAAAAACTGAGAAACCCCACAAGGAGAAAATGAAAGTGTGCAGTTCAGCAAACAAGAAATGTGAAGTGGCCGGGAAACCAAAATGTCAAGGACAAACTATGCAAGTCAAAGATGGGGTCAAAGCTCAGGACCATCTACTTGGCTAACTTCTACCATGACTGCACAACCAATGAAATTCAACAATCAACAACCGGATTTGGGAAATTCACGTCGGACATGTTTAGCCACAGCTCGGGGCTGCAACTGATTTAATTACAGTCGAATATTGACATTCAATATTCAAGTACAGGAGAACAATGTGAGACGGAGCGTCCTGCAGCTCGTCTCATTAACGCCGAGCCCCAAATGTGATATTTTGGGTCACATGAATCAGTGCAGAATTAATTACTGTCAGTCTGGCCCAAATTCAACAATGTCAATATTAAACAGGATATATTTAGTAGTGGCAGACTGTCTGTACCAAACCAACAGCTTCATTATTGAACATGTGCAGGCTATTATTTCCGACAACAAACTGCCAACAACAAGTAAAGCAACTCTTCATAATTTGTTCAATATGTTTGTGTTTTCTTATTATCTTTCTCTCTTTCTTTCAGTTCAGTTATTACATCGCAATTCGCTTTTTAGCAAATGCAATGTTATCTAAAGTGTTTATTGCAATTTAATCCAAGTCGCGATGCAGAAACTAGGATCACACTGGCCTTCATCCATTACTTTAATTCAAATAAACATAAAATCACTAGTACAGCGAGGAAAGGTAATTCACAACTGAAACAGCAGCAACAACAGTGAGTCTAAGCTGGTGGAAAGAAACACTGTCGTTAAACAAGTCCAACTTATCGCCAGCTGCTCTGGCTCAGCACGCCGCTCTCTGCTTCTTCACAATGTGAATCAACCTCCACAAAATAGTAAGAATCACTTTATTCGATAGGTAGAACCTGTGTCCGTGAACAGATCCACAGACACTACGAGACACAAATCATGAAAAGATAGAAAAGGCTTTACTAGTGAACTTTAGCTACAAATGGAACCAATACAACTAATGAAATAGGAATGTCAGCAGGACAATGAGCCAGGATTTTTATTCCTGAAAAGCATCTATTTTAGGAGAGTCAAAATGAGCAAGAATCCGAACAAGCGCCAGAGACGGATTGACCCCCGACTCTGTACAAATGGGTGGTTCTCCACAAAAAGGAAGGAAACGATGGGAATAGCAGCGCTGGCTACTGTTTGCATGGCTCACTCACTCCCTGTCTGCCACTGAATCATTTCAGAGTCCTTCAATCTGTTCCCTGCCCCCAGCAAGACACGATGACCCCCATTTCCTGAGTACACATGACTGACCGAGGTTAGGGTTGAGAGAGAGAAAGAAAATAGAGCCCCGACTGCTGCACAGGGGATATTGAGTTGCTCTTTACTCCGGCAACTTCTAAGTGTGTGTGTACATCATTGTATCAGGCTCTTTGTGTGCGATCGTGCTTGTGTGTGTGCGTGTGTATCTAGGAGCAGTCAGGCGTGGTATTAAGGGGTGCCGGACCGACAGCAAGTGGACCAGCCAGCAGGCCATTCAACACCGAGAGCCACACATCACTTTGGGCAGCAGCTGAGGCCACATTTAAACGGCCAGGGCAGTGCTCTGGCAGCGGGGAGTGGCAAATCACTGTCACTGTATCGTCTCCCCTCAGGCGTGCCCGGGCAGTGAATCACAGCCTGAATCAATAGGCAGGGTCTGGCCTGGTTTCCGTCACAGGGCCACAGGGGGCATCGAGATGGCATGCTTAGAATTTATGTTCCATGCAGTCGCCCCCAAAACAGCATGTTTGTGATTGTTTTTCTATACATCTCGCCAGAGGAGACAGTAAGGCAAATGGAGTGGAGTTTCAATTAAATGAAGAGAGCTGTAAACACTGTGGCCCTGCTGCTGACTGGAAGCACTCGCCTGTAAGGAGGGGCCGGAGAGCCCCAACTCCATCAATCCAGGTCCCTCTGTGCAGCCGACTGTGGCCGGGAACACATTAGGAATCTCCTCGTGCCATCAGAGGATGTCTTTATAAAGTGGCTGTGACTTTGTACATCGGCTGACCTAAGCCAGCCTCTTGTTCCTTTCTCTTCAGCTAAGGAGTCAGTATTTTACTTCTTTGTTCAGAAGACATTAGTGTCAGGCACACTGCGGAACAGAGGACTAACATCCTCGCAGGCGGTCACTCAGACGGAGATACAATGATACGTCTCCGACTCCAGAAGTAAACTCTGCATGGAAACTTTGAGTAAACCTCGGAGCAAAAGAACTACTCATGGAAACCGTGTTTACTTTTTCCCCTTGACATCACTTGCATTACACACACACACACACACACACACACACACACACACACACACAGACACACACACTCAGCAGCAGTAGAGAGAACACACAAGCAGAAACTGAGACAGACTTTCATAAACTAACACCTGACGTTCACCACAATATACACTTTAAAAAGACAATACTCATGAAAAACATTCTCTCTGAGACACTGACACACTCAAACAAAAAATTAAACACAGGTAACCACAGCTTCCCAAGGCATAATGGCTCTATTATTACGGTTGGTGTTCTTAAGAGAAGTGCCATTACAATACCTACAAGAATGTGTATAAATCAGAGAAAATACTACACATGGTGATTCTGTCCAACCTCAGCACTGACCTGAGGAAACACAGCCGCTGTTACATATATATACCAGGCCTCAGAATTGAGCTGTAAATAAATATTTAAATCTATAAATCCTACTTATGGTTAAATCACATCAAAAGGCCGACATTAGTACATTTAAAGTCTGACAGGAAAAATGCAGATCCAAGATAACAGTCTATATCCTCGGGGAATTAATATACTCATATAAAACGATAAACTAAACAAGCAGAGCCCCTCGTACAGACAGATGATCTTCCTGGAACCGAATTTCCTTCTGTGATTTTGAGAACTGTAAGAACCTGAGCCCCGATGGATTAGTCAGACTGACACAATCTGAGAATTCTGGTTTAAGACCCTTGTGTCAACATTCACTTTACAATCGCCCACAAAGAATGTCGAGCTAAACCTCTGCTGTGGTCAAGTCCAGCTGAGGATTTACCCACAAAAACACACAGAATGACTGCATTACATCACATCTAACACAGACACACACACACACAGACACCGACAAACACACACACACACAGACACACAGTCAGGTTTCAGGGGTCTTGTTGGAGCAGTGTGAGCCAGTTAGCATGCGTGGCAGAGACAAGCATCTTCGTGCACTTCGTTCAGAGCTGCTGATTCAGAAGAGAAAAAATGAAAGACCACAGATAATGTTATCAAGAGGAGAGCGATGTGTTTATGTCAGTCGATGGAAAGTTTCGTGTGTGTGTGGTTGTCACTAGTCAAAGATCCTCCTCTGCACCAGCAGCACTGTCATCTCTGATCTAACCACAGCAAGTGACAAGTCTATAGCCGGGGTTTTGAAACACGCGTCACGCCGACACTGTCAGCAGTAATGACACTGTCAGCAGTTAATTGCCTCGTCTGTGGCGCAGTCTAATTTGTCCAGCCACAGTTTCAAAACAGACCGAGGAGATCTCACACTCCTACGACATCAAAGGTTTCCAATGTGGTGTTTTGAGCTGTTGCTCTAGCGAGCGACCCCCCCCCCCCCCCCCCCCCCCCCAGGCGACCTTAGCTACTCCCGTGAGCTGTCAGTCTCCTCACTCAATGTATGTTGACTGACGCATCAGTTACTCCACATGGGGCATTCTTTGTGAATATGGGCCAATATGATTTCAAGAGTTTGTACATCAGATGAGACTATTTTATTGCATCGTGTGATTTCATGGTCTCACTCCTGTTACATCATCAACCCAAACAAAAGTTTCAGATGTGGTTGGATGAGTAGCTATCAGGCAGCCTGTCACCATGGTGGACCATTGAGCTGTAATTCTGGGCTTGGCCAAGCCCCTGAGCATTTCCTCAAATGTAAATGAAATACTTCTGAAGTCAATCGACCTCTATACATATATATAGAATTGGTAACTCTGTTAACTCTGTAAAACAGATATTAGTATTGAGAGGAACAGGTATTACTTGATTGATGAGACACTAGTACTGGTTTCCTGGGTCATTGAGGAGTCATATCACTGAGCAGAGGAGAGCATCCTCAGCAATCAGCCTTGAGCTTGATGAAACAGCAGATATTCCCCTGCTTACTCAGGTTCATTTGCACAACAGGTACAACCTGTACTTCTAGTCACATGCCCTGTTCCACAGACCAGACTTTTTTTTAATCTGAGGTTCTCCTGTAGGTAGTCACAGGTGCCAGTAAAGGTATAACACTACCCACAATATGATTATTGTCTTGCTTTATTAAGGGCACGTTTTTTGTTTTACTCAAGATGCCCTAGATACCCTCCCACACTGAGTCAGTGATCTCTACTAAATTACTCATCTTATCTGGTCTACTTTCATCCAGATAACTGTTTATTGAAGGGCTGGTTTTTAACCAGTTCATCAGTGAAAGCTGTTCTAAACAGATCAAGCAGGTATGATAATTGTACTATTTCATGTCGGTATGTTTTTTAGACAGAAACATACACGCGCTTACTTGATATTTTGTAAAAACCCAGTGCTTGTAAATTGTGTTGTCAAGCAGCTGACCATTGCCGCCTACTAGCTGACGCATCAAATGATGTGAAACTCATGGCAACCTTCCAGAACCTCCTCCAGGAACTACTTGTTCTTCCATCACAGTGCAGACCAGGCTGCACCACTGAGGGCGGCTGATTAGTTCTTAATAGTTATGGGTTTATGTTCTTTCTGTGATACTGTTGTTTACCATTGGTGACATAATAGTGTAAGTGGTTATATTTACAGCAAACTAATGCCAATGCCAACTGCTTTTTAATTTGATGTTTACATGATATTTGAGACCCTAAGATGCATGGTGGATTCAGATAAGACTCCTCACCCTCCATGCTTCTACTCAGTCTCCCACAGGACCTTGATAAACCCTGTTCACCGTCCTTCTAGAGGAGGACAAGGAAGAGGTGAGGAGCTCTGGCATCAACATTCAAATCTTTAAAAAAAAGGAGCATTATTTTCTGACAGCGGCACCGACCCTGGGCTCCTGTATTTATATGGGACCACATGTGTTGGTGTTTTACCCACTGACGTAGTGTTGTGTGTGTATGTCTGAATGTGTGTGTTACATAATCGCAAATTTGAGTCAATTTAGGCATCAAAGACAAAACATAGAGGAAGAAAAATTATCCAGTGATCAGAGCCCATTAACTTACTCCCAAATGAAGGTCTGAGCCAATCCTGCAGGAATTAAACTTTGTGGGCTTTCACTTTCTGTTGTACGCATGGTACTAATACAGCAGGGGAGAGTTAAATCCTGCTGTCGGTGGTGGTTAGCAGACCCTTTAGAATAAGCTTTTATGTGCCATCTATCCTGGCAACTATTCTGGGATGAGTAAAATCTGATGTTTTTTTTGTCTTCATCATCATTACTTGCCCGTCTCTTGGTAACCAAAGAAACTTAAACTGAGAGAAACATTTAGCAGTAGCATTATGTTCGTGAGTAGAGAATGAGCCTGTGTCTGTGGGCTGAAATAAAAACAACAGAGCTCAGGAAAGATGTGGATGGAAAACACTAGAAAAAAATCCCTCATCTTTTAACCATAAAGACCATCATTTTAGACCCAAATTGCTTAATAATAAGGATAATTTCAGTTGTGTTCACAAGACTGGAAATAGTCAATTTTTTACACAAATCATAAATAATACTTTGCAACTAGCAGGCATTACTTTAAGATAACTTGTAACCCAACAGTTTGTGTGGATGAAAAGATTTAAGACAGCTATCTGAATATGTGGTAGGAGAGGAATGCCCCACAGTGAGGAATTGTGTCACTGGTGTGGTCAGGTCACTGTGTTCACTGAGTGATGAAGGCCTGTCACTCTTCACTGCTCTCCCGATCCTAATGTGGGGATGGCTGCAGGGGAATTGTCTTCTGCTGGGCCTTTAAACACGGAACTGCTGACTTCAGACATTCATACGCACGTTTGACACGTTGTGAAGCATCACATTCACACTTGAGATCGTGCGTGTGTCACAGGGCGGAAGCTGAGAGGGTATCACACAGACAGTGACAGGCAGCGAGAAAGAGACACACAAAAGGGTTGACAGTGTGAAAGAGATTTGTATAAGTGGGTGAATGAAATCCTGAATAAGAATAAAAGAGGGAAATGACAGAGGAGGACGAGGGAGAGAATGAGAACAACTGATTACCTCGAAAAATACTGGTTGAAGAATCGATATCACATAGAGAACCCACGGTCCCAGCTGCTGAGTCAATAATACGGCTTTTCATCGCAACAACACAACGGGTAAATAGTAACACAGTGCCACTGGTCAGTGTATGAGAGTGTGTGTGTGTGTGTCAGTAGCAGTATTTGCCTAGCAGCAGGAGTGATGAGAGGATGGAGTAGAACAGGAACTTCCTGCTGAGTGAACAGACATGCAATAGCTACACTGCCCCTCTGACCAGGCCAAGACACACACACACACACACACACACGCACACACACACACACACACACACACACACACAAAGTGGTTCTATAACGTACAGAGCTTTGAAAATACACATAATTTAGTCTTTATACGTATTCTACAGCTTCATAGAGAATAAGGAATGAGAGTTCGACAGTAATGTGAGTCTGCATGACGCAAGGTGGGATGTACTGACGTCAGGAACCAGACAACCCAACTGGTCTTGTGAGCCTGAATGTAAATGGAGCTGTAGCATGCAGGGCAGCTGTTGAGCTTCCTCGCTCATTTCAGGAATTCTTTCCACGTACCTGAGCCTCTCTCTCTCTCTCTCTCTCTCTCTGCCCTGGTTGAGCTGCTCGTCCAGCCAAGGATGACTGCAGAATACCAAGTTACACAACGTATTAAAAAACTATTTGCTAGAGCAACCTGGCTATTTACCCTGTGGGTTTATGGCGCAGCTCAGACAGCGGTAGAGCACAACTTACTTTCTAGAGAATTCTCCTGAGACTAGGCTATGTTCCTTCGATAAATACTGGCTGAAGCCTTAATGACCAGAATTGTGTTGTGTAGTTAAATTACATTAGTGAGCACAGCACTGTTTTAGGACAGGGAAGGTTTCATTCTCTGACAATTTTAAAGTTTAGGGAAATACTTCTGGACATGTTGGGGGTTATTTCTGTGAAACTTTCCTGTGTGAAGTTGTGAAGCTGGACCATGTTCTCCAGGAACGTGAGTAAAACAGAGATTATATCATTTCACTTTTCACTCCATAACACAGTGATTCATAGACACTGTTGTTTATGTAAGCAAAAGTCTCTGAATGGCAAGCAACCAATTCCATGGAGAACTTTAATGCCAGTGCCAACAACTGATTCAGCAGTCATGTAGAATCCTTCTTTTAGTCCCCCCCAAAAAAAGAGTCCAAAGTACAAGGCTGTAATAAGAACATAACAAGTGATGTCACCGTGTCCACTCACACGGCGATCAAGCTCCTTCTCTGCAGACACAGATGAAACCCGGGCAGGCCATTTTATATTTCAGGACAACAGTAACGTCAAGCCTTCCCTCTCCTTGCCTACAGATCGGGTCGGGGCAGGGAAGAAGACAGACGAACAGGCAAGTAGGCAGAAGATGGAAAATTACCAGGGCTCCACAAGCAGCTGGCCACCTTTGATCAGCCAGAGCCCAGGCACCAATTACTGTGGGATAATCGGTATCCCTCAGAGGCCTGACGAGCTGCAGGCACTGTGGGCACAACGGGTCAGTGACCAGCAGGCAAAAGCCTGGTCAACAAGGCTTGGGGAGCCAGAAGCCGACAGTTCCCCTCGCTGAAATGCTGCATGAAGGCAGCCAAACAGACAGGCAGCACAGCGAAGCCATTGTTCCCCTCCTGTCGACTCAGCACAGTGGCACTCTCACAAGCCTGACATCCTCTCCGCAGACCGCTCGCTGGAGGAGGGATGGTGCAATGGTGTGGGGTGTGTGAACCTGCTGCCGCACATGTTTCTGCTTCTTCCACATACTTTCCCCGGTCTGTGCAATCCAACATACACAGAGCAAATGTGCACACACACACACATGCTGCGCACACACCTGTCCCTATAGCCCCGTGGAGAACAAAAAGCTGCAGTGCTCAAGGCTGCACCGGCTGCACAGTGATGCAACACACAGGGAGACGTGTTCATCGCCGCCCCATTGCACAGATAACCCTTTACTACTCAGCAACAAGGCTTCGACTTCCTGTCCCGGACTAACTTCACATTATCTGAAAGGAATGTGGATTGAAAAAGGTAAATAAACCAAACTGTGTGACCTCTGCAACGTGCAAGTGTTACATTTTTCCAACAGCCTTGTGCTTCTCACAGATTTTTAAAGAAAACTTCACCTCTCCACCTGAGGCAGACCACTTTATTCAGCTCATTAATAATTGACATCTTCCCTGCGCCGGGGAACATTCATCATCGATCAGACCAGTGCACATTGTTTGCCGCTGTGTCAAGCCTCCCTCCATTGTACAACAATTCAGACGTGAAACAATACATAGACTGCGCCAACAACAACAACTGTTCAGTCACTGCAGCAGTAAGAATATAACACAATTACAACATCGAACTTGAATCTGAATCTTTTGCCTACTTGTACCATGCAGTTATCTAACAGAAACACAACAGTAGCCAGTGGACTTTGGATCAGACACACTGCAGTTACACAACAGCCAGTACCGGTCCAAGCAAACCCTGTGTGGGTCGGAAGGAGCTTCCCTGGACAACATGAGTCAGCTGAAGAGTCTGATCTCAGAGCAGTGAGGCCCAGAGAGATTAGAGACATACCCAAGCTGGTTTTTGATGCCATTTTGGTTAAAGACATATGGCATTGACATCTTTTCTAGATTTAGCCAACTTTAAACGCCTTGATATCAAAGCTGAGACAATTATTTGCTCAGAAAATAATTCTTGAAGAACCTTTGCACATTAACAAAATAGCCCAAACCACCTAAAGCAATATTATGGTTTAAGTCAGTCAAAACTTATTAAAGAAAATATAAACATTGCAAAGAAATCTGAGCAATCATTCTATAAGATGATACAAACACAAATCTGTCACGACATAATAATGATTATTCAGATAGCAGAAAGCTGTTACTTTTTCGTCCACTAAACTAACACTTCATGTGAAAAATACAACAATAAAGCCAGTTTACTTCCTATAGTAATGCTTGTACTTCCAAAAAGTAATTATAACAGATTCTGAACAAATGTGCATACAGAGCATGTTTCAGGCCTAGGCACTGTGCTGTCTGGGGCTGGGCTTGAAATGCATCTCTCACATATTGCAAGCAATTCATTAATTTCTTTTTGACATTTCGTAAGGTCATATTCTTTTAATTGCTACATCACCCAAGAACCACTGTTGTGGGAACTAGGAAAGTGTGATGACATCAGGCGGGGCCAAGAAAGACTGGGACTATACTACAGATTTGTCAAAACTATACTGGAAGCAGGATGCAGACCAGTCTGTCACTGCAGTCAAGGAAATGGAAATTGTGCGCAGTATGTGAGGGAATGGCCTATCTATGGAAAGGGAGTCGTAAGTTATAAACACAGACACACACATGCGTCACTTAGTGTCGAGACAGGGAGTCATTATACCAGCCACAGAGTGAGATGTTAACAATAGTGTATAGAGTGGGAATGAGAGGTGGGATACACCAAGGTGGTTTTAAAAAGCCAATACCAAAGTCTGTTGTTTCGCCCACATTACAAAATGTCTATTAAGTTGTTCTACAGCTTTCTACACACAGGTCAGAAATAGTTGACTACATTTCAAGATAGAAGTCGTATTGAGTGATAAAACTCACAGACACATTAATTACACTGTTAACTATTGGTGTCAATGACGGGGAAGATCTAAAAGACGAGGGACAGGTTGGAAACTCTTTACCTGCAAGTCAAACTACTCAAATCCCCCAAAAACATGCAACTGCAGCAACATGCTTAAAATGTCCATACTCCTTATTTTCCTATTTGTGTATTTTGGGTCAAACTTATTGTTTTGTTTTATAAATCGATCTTTGTAAAGGCAAAAACACACCTCAGCCCAAAGGTTTACACAATCAAGCTCCCTGACTGGCACCAGTGAATGGTACAAAGTTCTGACCCTAGGAGATACTCCACTGGCCGCTCTGTCCTGGGTCACTCGTAATTAAAGCAGAGATCAGAGGGCTGAATAAAGCATGAGCTCTTCCAGTCCAGGAGGCTCAGGTATCGCTCCATACAGGGCCCCAGTGAGACAAAAGGAGTCCCTGAGCCCCATGGCATACCCGGGGAGGAGTGATACATACGCAAACCTGAAAGGCAACTCCTTGCATACAGTGACGTCTCCCGGCCCCCCCCCCTCCCCACACACACACACACACACACACACACAGTCCTCCCTGCTCTAATCCACAGTTTAAACAGCCAGGGCAAAACGAGGAGCTCAATGCCCCTTGGACCTAATTAAGAGCTACAGATATTGTCCCAAATGGGGACACTCAGAAGAACCACGTTCAAAGCAATAAGACATCAAGCAACACCCAGCCTGACACTGTTGTTTTTTTATTTTCTAAGTGACCGCTGACAAAGCCAAATACTACCGGGTTTGTAGAAAACTGGGCGAGTGGATGCGTTTTAGAGATGTTACCATACTCCACAAATAATAGGAGCATGAATTATTATCATAAACAATAAAATGTAAATGAAAAAATCGGTTTCCTTCCTCTGGTAAATAAAAAGATAATAATCCAAACACAACAGGGAGATTATGGGCTGGACATGTGAAAACTCCATGTACCATAGAAAGATTTCCTACACGTGTTTATTTACATTAAGTGATCAAATATGTGCTCGAATATGAATGGTGTAAATGTTATGATTGCTATGGTTATAGTGGTTGAAAAAAGATCTGGGCTATTTCAAACGTCTCAAGGAACTTTATAAAATAAATCTAGAAATTGACAGGACTGATATCTATGAGTTTGTGAAATGTGGTGCTGCTTGGTTGGATTGATAGATTCCCTTTGAGAAACGGTATATGTGCATCAACAACAACAGTGGAAGTGTGTCCTTCTGCCACACAGGGTCACACATTTCCACCGTTTGCTTACCAACAAACACAACAACGTGAAGAGCTCCAACAAACTCAGCGGTTCCACACAACCTATTTTAGGCTACTTATGTTGAAACGGGGTCAGCTGCACATTTGAGATCCTGTTTGTAAAACCTCCCCTCGAGTCGGATCTTCTCAGAGTGTCTCTGCTGGATCCGGTCCCAATCAGCTCAGGATATGGAGCTGTGTGCAAGTTGAAGTGCAGATGGGTGATGGCATCTATGTAATGATACAACATTTGTCCTCTTATCCAGTGGGCTCTATCCATTTTACAGGTCAATTTCTATGCGCTTAACTTTGGTGTATTTTTCTCTACCCAAATTAATCTTGAGCCACACTGTCCAATTCTAAATGCACCAGGGGTTGTGAGTTAAAATCTCCTGAGTGCAGCTTTACCCAAAAGCCCACAATGTTTGTTTGTGAGAGTGTCAACAAGTTTGTTAATAAATGATTGACATGTCTGCATTCTATGCCATTACACCCCCCCCCACACACACACATTCAGTATCACTCTGAACTCAGGAGAGAAACTATTTTTGCCCCCGAGTTTACGTTTCCTTCCTCTCACCTTCACACCCACACAAGTTCAACCAAGAGACGGAAAACATTTTATACAATTTATGAAATCAAACCCGATACGCTCGGTATGCCCACATTTCTACTGAGCTGTGATGTTTGACGACACACATTCAAAAGGCCTCTATCTGTAGGCAGGATTAACATGATGAACAAACAGCCCAGGTGAGACAAGACACCGGCTACAGACAATCTGCCCTTTATCCAGAGCCTTTGATGTGGAAAAGAAGAACAGACACACGGAGGCATATCTCCCATTCCTGTCGTCTCCTATCTCTTCAGTTACCAGCCCACTGAAGGCTAAGCTGACATTGACGCTCATTATGCTTTCACCGTAAGCAGCAAGGAGCTCGACTATCTCGCTGCTATCGAGGGACAAAAGTGAAGCCCTTTGATTGCCCCGTCATCGCACTGACAGTTTATCTCCCCGGTGTTGCATCACCACTCAGCGTTCACATGTACGGCTCACTGCCAGGAAATAAACGCCTTTCTTTGGAGAGCCGGGGAAACGGCTGAGAGCAACGTCAGTTTCTCTGGGTTTGAATCCTGACTCTTTGGACTTGATCGTGGGGTTCTCTACCCCCCCCCCCCCCCCCCCCCTCTCAAAAACAGCTGACAGACCTGCACAGTGGGTTATGTGGCAGAAAGCCAATCCGATTTCCCACTTTCTGAGAGATGAATTGAACCATGAGTCACTTAAAATATATATAATAAAATAGAGAAACTCCCAATTCACTTGTCTCTCGTTGTATGGGAGGGATCATTCATCAAATTCCTTTCCAAAGGACGTATACAATTTCCAAATGTCAAGGAAATTCCTGGTCCCGACACCATGAATAGAAACAATAGAGCAAAGCTAAGTGGTTGTTAGAGCTTAAGTAACAAGCTATTTAATCGATTAGTGGATAAACAAGACATGAACCTGCAATTGTTTCAAGGGGTTTATGAGTAAAATACCACACATTAGTTGGGTTAAGGGTCTCAAGTGTTTGGTTTTGATGCTTTTCCATGAAGATGCTTTGGATATATTTGGGTTTTGGATTGTTTGGTGGGTAAAATAAGTAAAATAAAGACATTATAATGGACTGTGGGGCATGTTTTACTATTTTTAAAGCCAAACAATGAGCAGTTTTAGTGTTTAATCGTCTCCTTGTCCCTCCACCAACAAAAACAGAAGCATACACATGATGAATCAAATCCATGAAACAATATTGAGAGCATCCATGTGTGTTTGCTCCCCAAACCAACAGGGTGTCTCTGCCATGATGTGTGAGAAGCTTCCAGGCACTGAACTCTCACTCAGGCCAAAAGGTCCTGGACGTGACATATAACTACCACATAAGAGAATGTGAGGCTGCATTATCACATTTCATAAAACCAATCCCCAGAGTACTGTGGCTGTGAGTCATAGGTTCGACATGCAGGGTGATCTGACGTCTGGCTGCTGGAGGTATGAGCTGTCTGCGTTTAAGCCTGTTTTTAAATGATAGCTAATTATTATCAACTGAAATCCACTGATAACTGATGAGTCTCTCTCTCTCTCTCTCTCTCTCTCTCTCTCTCTCTCTCTCTGTGTGTGTGTGTGTCATGGTGTCAACTGAGGGTTAAACAGTGTGGAAACCAGATTAAACCAAAGTTAGAGGCAGTCCAGTGCGTCACACGTTCGATTCCCCCGCTCACCTCCGAGTCAACCAGGTGAGTTGAGGATCGCTAGCTTGCTCTCTGACGTTTAGCTAGCTAACCAGCTTGCCCTCGTAGCTCGGGCGTCAGGGGCAGAAAGTGACCCTCTCCAGCCGTTAGGGGCGGACAGGTCCCCGGGCTGACACGAGACCCAACCCCGGTGCCTAGTCGGGTAGGCAAGCGGGCTAAACACCATGTAACCCGGGTTTGCTGCGAGCCAGGGGGGGGGGGGGGGGGGGGCTAACGTAGCTGCGTGTGCCGCATCCGAAGAAAAAAAAACAACCGGGTGCTAGTGCCGCTTAGCCCGCCGCAGCTAACGTGCTGCAGCGGTAAAGGGGGCGAAGCTGGTGGAAGGAGCCGCTAACCTGGGGCCAGCACCTACCTGTCGCGCGGAAGACGCCCCGATGAAGCCGTCACCTGCGGGATCACGAACCGTGCCGGGCCGGAACAATTCAAATTCCACAGAAAGCGCAGGCAGAGCCGCTCGCAGTCCAATCGCTTCGGTCACCGCCGCTGAATGGCTGCTGCCCCGGGACTCAACCAAACTTCCTCCTTAGCAACGGACCGCCCCCCTGCACGCTCATTGGCCCGCGCGAGCAGATCAGAGGTGATCGATGGACGGTCCTCCAGCCGGGATCCGAACTTTACTGTGGTGCTTATCCATAAAATCATCTTATATAATATCTTCTACAATTAAAGAATCATCTATTCCTACAATACACTGGTGCTCCTCACTGACACTGGACTGTTTCTTTATCTGACAGACATTTATTTATAAGAAATAAGTAAGAATATAAATGGAATCTAATTTCCCATGTCTTCAAATGTCTTTATACTTTAAAACCTGACTCAAAACGGGACTTTTTATTGCTTCTTATCAAATCATCTTATAATGTATCTTATAAAATTAAAGAATCATCAATAGCTGGGAAACACTGATGCTCCTCACTGCCACTGGACTGTTTCTTTATCTGACAAAGAATAATTTATTAAGTCCTCGTGAAGAAGAGGTAAGAATAGAAATATAATCTAATTTCCCACGTCTTCAAAGGTCTTTTTATTTTTAAACCTGAATAAAAACTGGACTTTTCATAGCTTCTTATTAAATAATCTTATATTATATCTTATAAAATTCATAAAGAATCATCAATAGCTGGGAAACACTGGTGCTCCTCTCTGCCACTGGAATTTTCCTGTAACTGACATTTACTTATAAGAAAAAAGAAGTAAGAATATTAATATAATCTAATTTCCCACGTTTTCAAATGTCTTTTTAGTTTAAAACCTGACTCAAAACTTGACTTTTTATAGCTTCTTATCAAATCATCTTATGTTATATCTTATCAAATTAAAGAATCATCAACAGCTTGGAAACACTGATGCTCCTCACTGCCTCTGGACTGTTTCTTTATCTGACAAACATTTATTTATTATGTCCTCATGAAGAAGAGGTAAGAATAGAAATATAATCTAATTTCCCACGTCTTCAAATGTCTTTGAGTGTCCAACCAGTGCTATAAAGCCAAAATAAATTCATATAAAGTAAGAAAAACTGTCATTCTCTTAAATCTTCATATTTAATGGGCTGAAACTGCATTCTTCTTCTTTTCTGGATCAAAAACTGGACTTTTCAAAGTGTTACTTATAAAATCACAAAAGCAGCAAAGCACATATCTAGTTACCCTTATTTTCCCAAGGTGATGTCTTGAAATGTCAAATTTTTGTCCAACGAATAATATAAAACCACAATGTAATATCACATTTAACTAAGAAAAGCTGTCATTCTGTGACATTCTCACATGAAACGATCCAAAGTTATATTTTTTGCGGCATTTTCCTAAAAAAACCTGTATCAAAACTGGATGTTTCTTACTAAATCAATTGTGTAGTCAAACTTAAACAAGTCAACTTGTTTAAGTTGACTTCAAGTTGATAGAAAACTTGTAACTCAAACTGATAAATGTTTGATACATGAGAACTGTACTATGAGAAGTGTGACGTGTATTCAGGTGCAGTGTGGGAGTTCATGGACGTGTCTTCACGTCTCCCCCGTGCTACAGAATCTGTCAGTCAGCTGATACCATTCATTATATTCTACCCCTGGCTGATATGCAAATAAGCCTGAGCCAGTTTCTGAAGCATATTTGAATCACACCATAAACCTCATGTCGTCCTGTTTGCACACAAATGAACCTGGAAGTGATGATCACTTGTCAGAAGTTGGACTTTAACCACGGCAAATACAGGTTTAAATGACTGAACTCTCACTGTGTTGCATCTGAAAACTTTTTACATTCTTTTGTCTTTTGTCCAGTTTCTGCCACGTCCACCCCCACTCCTCCTCCTCCTCCTCCTCTTCCTCCCCCTGATGATGATGAAACCTTGGCCCCTTTTGAAAGGCCACAAGTTTATCAGCATTAAGTTGCATTCCTCACATAGCTCTGAGGCCTGCTAATCTGCAGTGTAGCGTGTTCCTCGGCTCGGAAGGTTACAACACCGACAGAGAGGAGAGAGAGAACCTTGGTTTACAAAGTTGTCAAGCCGGTTATGCTGCCGATTGTGTTGCCAATGTTTTCCTTTGCACCGGCTGTGAATCTGTGTCTCTCACACACACACACACACACACAAATGTCTTTCTCCTTTTCACTACAACCCTGCTTTTTTTCTTAATCTTCTCAAACCCAATCTTCTTTATGACTCCTTTGTTTATTAGCTGTCATCCATCAAGCAGCCAAGGTCAGAGGCGTAAAACGTCACTGACAGCCCCTCACGCATCTGTGATGATATCCTGCCCCCTTGTGGTCACCGTGTGTTTGTCTAATAATCTGACAGGAATTATATTAGAAGCAGCAGGGCGAAGAAAACATGAACATTTACATTTTAACACACAATTAAACGATTACACCAGAAGCGTCTTCACGGTTTGAACTGTGACCGACTGACACACGCCCATCACCCTCCTGTTCATTCTACTCCACCTGTCAGCGCAGTAAAACTCATTCCTCATGTTTATCTGGACAAATCCACGGCCAGAATTCAACCTGAGCAGAAAACACATGTCTGGGTCTGCAGAGTCTTCACTAAGTCTAATGAAGTCTCTCCTGGGGGAACGTAACGCTCATCAAGCACAAACACAGGGTCCACTTGTTACATGCACCTGCTCAGTCCAGTGGAATGTGCATCACAAGGCCTGAGCTGCTCTGTTTTGTTGGAGGAGCTCATTTTGACATTTCAATGTTATCCTGATGATCATGTAATGTTTACGTGTAATAAAGACGACATTTGTTTTCATGTTTTCAGCAGGATTATGCAAAAAGCTACTCAAATGATTCCCATGACTATTTTTGGAGGGGTGGGGGTGCACCTCAGGAAGACGCCATTACAGTCTGGTGCAGATCAAAGATTTTATCATCTCACTTTCTTCAACATTGCAAGAACAATTTATTTTTATGAGCAAGCCAGGCATGTTTTGCATGAAGGACAAAAAAGTCTATGTCTAAATAGATAAATAATTGAATGAATAAATACGTAAATACATATCTAAGTGAAAAACAAAATACAGTTTTGGATGAAAAGGGTTAATTCTGTATTTATATATTTGTTTACTTTGGTATGTCTTTGTTTCTGTATTTCTGTGTCCATAAGTCAATTAGGCCGCCTTAGCTCAGTCTAAATCAGATCGACTTCCTCTGTCTTGAGTTGGCAGGAACACGGGAGCCACTTAGGACAGTGAGGATAATGTTGGCGTACTATTAGCAGTAATCTCAGAGACACATTTAGTCGTTAGTTTCAGAGACGTCCTGCCACGAACTGAAGTAGAAAGTTGGACCTGATGTTGGCTTTGAATAAAAAGTCAGGGATTAACCCGAGTCATTAGAATGTCTCCTCCCCTGGAGACCATCAGCGTGTCAGTTAAAGTCAGTAAAGGGGGGGGGGGTGGTTCCTCATCCCTGAAGTCACGTCCTTGTCAATGCCAGTTTTAATATCGTAAAATGAACAAATCCTTGAATCTAAATTAAGAAATCACTCGTGGCTCCTCTAACCAGGCACCATCTAACTTAGTCCTGAGTGTAGACCAAGGATTACCATGAGGAAGATGAAGAAGAAGAGAAATCCAGCTCTGGAGTGTAGCTGCTGTTTCTAAAAGCTTTGGTCCGTGTTAGAGAACTTATTGACATTGAATGCAGCTAAATCACATTTAGTGAGGACCCTGTTATTCCCATGCAGCACGTTGACTGTGTCCTAATAACAAGTCATTACTAAGTCCCTGAAGTGCCGTAGAGGAAACACTGGGCCATTGTGAAAGGAGGCTGAGCATAAAATAAAAAAGGGCAAAGATATAAAAACAAGCTGCAGGTAAATGTTTAAACAGCAACAATTTGACGGTACTATGAGACGCAATGAGGAAAATAACAGGCTAATACCGGATTTGAAATCAAGCCAGGTAGCATTGCAGGGTAAGAGCGCAATAAAGAGCCGGGGGAAGCATTAAGTAGTTTTTATTTACGATTTGAAATCCATGACTCAGGGAAATATGCAAAGTCTGTCCCCCCTTTACAAAGTCAAACCAGATGTTTGTTGCTCACGATGAAGACAAATAAGACGAATAAGAGCAGTGGCCGGACTGAACTACAGGGAACTTGCTGAGGTGATGTCCTGAACAGCTCTGTGAGGTGATGTCAGAAATATTTAAGACGTCTCTGGAGCAGACGATGGTTCCAAGGACTCCACTGTCGTCCCAGTGGCCAGTGACAGACGTTGACATCACTGGCTATGAAGTCATGTGATCGGCTGATCAAAGGGGAACTGCATGCTGGGAGCTGTTGGGGGTGGGGGAGGCTCTGGGCGTCATGCAGTCTGGGTGTAGAGCAGGGATGGAGTCAACGATGCCTTGATTACATTACACACCTTTCTGTATAATCAACTTGGAAGTTAAAAATCATGAAATATAAACCTGCTAAATTAAAGAAAAATAACGAAAAATAATCTATGACGTGCACCAGTTTGATCCCGGTCGCATCTGCTGACATGGAGGAGATTGGGTTCATGACCTCCACTTCAGCCAGCCACCAGGGGGCGATCATGTCACTTTGGTTACAACTTGACGACGAGAGCAATAATTTCATTGTTACAACATTTTATTCTTCAAACAACAGAGAGAGAACGTCACACAGAAACCAAGCCATCGTCTGCTTCAAATATTTACATGAACCATGAAAGAGAGACAGGAAAGAATAATCATTTCTTTGGGTCCGACCATGCAAAACAATAAATAATGTTCCTGATGGCGCTTTGCATGGTGCTTTGAAAAGCTCAGATTGTAGTTGGCTGTACATAAAGCTGCCCTGGTCCACACAGTCCCCGGACGGGCCCGACGCGCCTCAACCCAACACCTCGGACTCATCTGCTCCCGAACAGTTTGCACTCATTCATTCTGAGACAACCCACACTACTGGAATCTATAGCAGATTGTCGACCAGGTTAGACACAGAAATTAAAAAGTGAGATGTGCAACAGTTTTCAGTGAAAAGCTCAGAATACATAGAAGAGCTGCAGCATCCACGTAGGATGAAGCCCTGCACACCATAGACCTCTGAATGATTCGTTTGACGAGGCCTTTAGAAAAACGCTCTCGTCACAGCGAGGGGGGAGCTTGAAGTTGACGTCACAAAAATACAGTTCTCAGTCCTCTCGTCCCTCAGCAGAGAGACAGCCGGAGCAGATCCCCCCCCCCCCCTCTGAGTCCCTCTAAAGGTTGGGTCCACAGTCTGCCCCTCTCCCTCCTCTTCGTCCCAGTGGCTCAGGAGATGATCTGCGGCTCCCAGGACTGGCTGGCCACCTGGGGGAGACACTGGGCCACGACCAGAGGACCTGCTGGGGTCTGGCTGTCCAGGCAGAGGCCGCTCACCGTGTGCTGCAGGGCCGTGCCCTTTGGCTTCCACTTCTGCAGGGAGAGAGAAACGGGAAACTGTCAGTCGGCTGCTCGGCCTCACATTGACGTCCTCACGCCTCCTCTGGTTTGCTGCACGGCCGGCACACATCAGCGAGGTGTATCGGCACATGGGGTTCGTGTTAGTAAGTGAGCGATGGACTGAGTCAGACCTGGATTACAGTAATCACACAAATGATTGATCTGCTGCTCTCACAGTGGAAAAACCATACAGTGAGTGTCAGGGCACGGCCGCCTGCCAGCACAGGAGAAGAGACTATTTGTTATTTCTGATCAGATGTGTTATGAATGTCCTCCAGCTGTTACTGGGACCAGCTGTGGTGGAAGGTAACTCACTGGTTCAACTGATATTCTTTTAACCTTCAGTGCTGTTTGATTTATTATCACATGCACAGTAAAAACAGGTGTATAATAAAAGTATTACTTTGCTAGTCCTCCAATGGCAGAGAAATAAAGATTAAAAATTCAAATATAATAATATATTTACATAGATATCATTAATTCAGCCTAACTTCACACTTTCCCTTTTGCTCTGAAGGGATTCAGACTTGTTATCTTCAGTTTTGTTATATTATTTATTGTGTTGTGATTTTTTTCCCTGAGTAACAACCTGGATTTTTTTTTTTTTTACGCTCCATAAATTGAATATTTCTTTTCACAGAGACTCCCCGGGGTTCAGTCGCTGTTTGTAAAAGTGTCAGAGCGAGTTCGACAAGAAACGTGAAACCGAAATGAGAGAGAGTGAGAGATCGAGTTCCCTCAACAGAGCAAATCATCGTATATGTGAGTGACGTGTTTATGAGCTCACTGATTAAACAGTGAGAGGTTCGCCCAGTGCAGATCTCCTGAGCCACGTGGAGGCTTATCAAAGAGCGGAGAGGTCATCTTAAATTCCTGCAGGAGGAAGAGTGTGGCAGCGTGTGTGTGTGTGCGTGTGTGTCACATACTGTAAACTACTGCTGCATGTGTGTGTGTGGTGTATCAGTGCATGTGTGTGGGACAAAGAGAAGGAGGGGGGGGGAAGTGTCAGAGGGAAACTGAGCTGATATCAGTGTTGGAAGACATGAAGGTGTTTGAAATAAAACTGTCAATATGAAACAGTTGGAAACAGTTTTACAGATATTTCAAGACAAAGTTCAACATTCTCCAGGTTTTTCATTGTGTTTATTCTTGTGGGTCGAGCTTTTAAAAACCACTTTTAGATCAGGATCTGACAAAACCCACCCAGTAAAACTTAAACTAACTGAGTTCTTTCAGGAATAAACTCGTAATAAACCAAACTAAACTACAGTAAAAGATTGCTAAATTGTTCCAGAAGGTTTTAATACAGCTATGATCAGGAAAACCTTCCTATTCAACTATTAATGGATATTAATGGATGGAGATGAAAGGGGGTTAACCTTAAAGTCCTGGAGGAGGGACTGTATATACTGTGTATTTATTGATATACATTTTTAAAGAATGAGACACCAGTGTTTTTAATAAAGCTTTAAATAGTTTTCTGTCTTGTCAAGTATTGAATCTCCAGGTATTTCATTGTTTATTCTTTGATGGCAAGATTCTAAAAAACGTTTAGACCAGGATCGGACAAAATTATTATCAGTAAAAACCCAAACTAATTGAGTTCATTCAAGAATAAACAAAAAAATGATTTACAAAAAGTTAAATAAAGTTGTTGAATTGATCAAGATGTTTTTTCTGTGATCAGGGAAAACTGGAAAAATGTTTATATTAACCTTCCTGTACTCTTTTGTTCCTGAAAGAGTTAAACCCTCCTCGACTCTTTCACTGAGAGAGCAAAGTCCAAAACACAAATAACTTCTTTCCTTTCAAGGGGATTAAACGTCGGGACAAAGAGGCCAAACGTCTCCCACTGCTAAAACTGATTGCTCGTTAACTGGCCGGCTCCCAACGAGCTCTCAGAGGATTGCACTGGGCCAGAGGAGGGATGAGAGGCTGGGCTGGCAGGAGGCCCACACACACTCATACACATGGTTCCCGTTATCAGCTCGCTCCTCAATGTCATGAATCAAGCAGGCGGCTGATACGGGTTCACGTGGGACATGAGCGTTCACGAGGAGGGGGGGCGGGGTTAGGAAGTGATGGGAGCGCTTGTTTGACACTCAGCCTCTGTCTCAGAGTTCCATATCTTTGATTTCTCACTTCAACATCGCGAGCGGCACATCAAGTACGATTAAACAGCTCGATTCCAAAATGAAACAACCACTTGGAGCAACTAAGACCTGCTGTTAACACGACTGAAGATTGAAGCCTGAACACCGTCCCACATTAACCTTCAGCTCTTCTTCTCATAAGAGATTAAACAACACTTTGCTTTTTATATATTTTTTGAACATTTTTGTGGAAGAAGCAATCTCTCAAAAGTGAAATGAAAGATATTTTTGAAAAGAGCAACGTGGCGTTCTTCTTACCTGTCTGGGCTCTTTTGCATTGCAGGGCTCCATCTTGACCTTTGACCCTGCGGGGAAGGCTGAAATGGCCAAGCAGAGGTCCTGCTGTCGGATCAGCGGCTCAATCAGCTCCCATCTCTGCAAACACACGAGAGAACAATGACCACTATCATCTCGATAAACAGTCCGAGGACACATAAGAACACTTATAAACACAATTTATTTATAAGGGCACTTTTCAAGCCCAAGGAGACAGTGAAAAAAAAGAGTAGAAACACAGTTCATATAAGAGTTCATGTGATTTTTTTCAGAGGAACTTTTAGTTTCATGCATTCTTTAAAAACGCACAAATAGTACATCTGACATTTGTGATTTTTTTAATTAAATTAACAATTAATCCCAATAAATGATTGATAATGCAGCAGTGTCTGTGTGAACAATGGTCTTATATATTAAAGGTTATACAAATATTATCTGTTATCTATACTGCTTAGTTTTTTTTTTCAGAGGTGGGGGGGGGAATAACCTAGACGGGCCAGACACGTATAAACAGCCAATCACTCTCACATTCACACATATGGTCCATTGAGAGTCTCTGATCAACTGAACCCCAATCTGCACGTGTTTGGACCATGGGAGGAAGTTAGAGAGCTGCAGAGAAAACCAGTACAGACACTGGGAGGACATTCAAACTCCACACAGAAAGGTCTGGGATCCGAACAGGGAACCACTGCACCACCGTGCCGCCCCATGGGACATTTAAGCATTTTGGCACATTTTCCACAACTATCAATCAAAAACCACTTTGTCTCTGTCAAACTGAGATAAAGAGCTGGAAAATGCATCAGTATTAATATAATGGTAAAATCTTAACAGTGATTAATGTTGACTAATGTGACTAAACCTAAACGAAGGGTCAGGATGTTGTTTCCTCGTGAGATGATTCACAACATGTGTTCGCCTGTTTCCCAGCAACTGAAGAAATATATATAGTTGTTTTCTCACTTTGGCAACAGAGTAAGAAAACTGAAGGAGTCTGGGATTGATAAAAAAAGAATAACACATTACACAATGAAGACGTAAAGAAATGAGTCATGCAAACACATGACATATGTAAGTCATTCATTTTCACCCTCATGCAAAGCTCCATGCGATGTCCTCCACATACTCATGTGAGTGTATTAATTGTGATTGTTTGTGAGTTTGCAGGATTACGCAAAAACTACCAGACAGATTTAAATGAAACTTGGTGGAAGGATGCAAAACGGGTCAGGGAAGAACCCAGAACAGTTTGGTGCAGATCCACATCAGGGTGTGGACGCAAGATCTTTTTAAAAACTTTCTTTAACATTGCAATATAAGGAGTTTTCCCACATTTTCAGAGATTTCTCAGAGATTAATTCAGGGATATATTTATGGGGATGATATCTCTGATAAGCTCTAAATTCCTGCACATTCATTTGACTTAGGTTTGAAGTGTGCGCCCCACAGTCTGCGCCTCCTGAGAGTCCTGACCTGTGACTGTGGCCGGCTGCCTCCGAGGCCCCTGCACTCTGCCAGGCCCAGGACGTCGCTCCCACGGGTCTCCAGACACAAACCGCCTTGTTTCATCAAACTGGACACCGCCTCCTGCTCAGGGACCCTGAGGGAGCCGATTACAGAGAGGAGGGGAAGGGGGGGGGGGGTCAACCAAAGGTCCCATTACAACACAGCACCATCCTTTAGACTTGAGTCACATCGATGAATAATCTGCATTGCTACATCACGTATATACAATCAGAGCTGAGACACCACAGATATTTGGACAGGGGCCATAGATTGAGAGGTGGGAGATTAAACTAACTAATAACAGATGGATTCAGGCTGTGAGTTTATTCTGTGCTGGAGGAAACAGAAGAAACTCAAACTCTAATTGTGATTGGGCCTTTTCCACCTTTAAATGTCTTTCTTTTGAGGTGAAGTGATGGTTGAAAATGACTTCAACTTCATTTCTACACGTGTGAACAAACTATTAACAAAAACAGTTGTGTTGCGGTTGATGTTGTTGGGTTATTTATGGAGTTTGGAAGAAAACTAGTGTTGTCTTTGCTGTTGCATGAGCAGGTTATGAATGTAAATCTGCACATTTACAGCCCCTACTTTAAAATAAATGTTCTGCTCATTGTTGTTTCTCCTGTATGTTTCACGAATGTTTGACATTCATCCACTGACGAGGGAAAGATCCCTTTGTTTATTTGTAGAATCACAGTTTATGGAGAAGGAGGAAATGAAGCAACATTTTGAAAAAAGACTGTCTAACCCCTTTTTACACTTTCTTCCCTTTGGGCTACAGAACTCTAAACAATCACTTCAGACAGAGAGCATTGATCAGATTCAGTTTTCCTGCCGGTTATTTGTCTGAACACGTGTCCTGAGGGAGTCCTACCTCAGCTCGGGGTAGACGTTCTCCATGTACCAGCGGAAAGGTTTGCAGTTCAGCTTCCGCCGCAGCGTCAAGCGGTCGGCAATGCTGCGAAGAACCAAGCGTAGGATGAAGAGAAACAAAGATCAACATCCAGACAGACAGTATGAAAGGGAGCCATGATGCGAACACGTAGGGAAAACCACGTATATCTCTATTATTTATTATTTTCTGACAGGCAATAAAATACTGAGGAGACATAAGAGACATAATCCATGAGACTGAGAGAGAAGAGGATGAGAGGATATTAGACAAACCTCCCAAAGGCCTTGCCCTGTGCCGACGGCCTGGCAGAGTAGTAGTACTGTTTATACTCGTCCATCCACACCTCCGCAGCCCGCCGGGTGTTCCTGCACACACACAGACACACACACACACACACACACACCTGCTCAGACGTGGTAATGACAGTGCTGCTGGCATTCCTGCAGCCAACTCTAATGACAGCATCGCACACGTTAAATATAACATCTCCATCAGGAGCCCTCCTTTAACTCTAGGATGTTTCTGCAAGTGAGGACGAGATAGTTTGGATTCTTTCACAACAGAGAAACTTGTGAAAATAATCTGACAGTGGAAGAATCTTCCAGACGAGATATTTATACAAAAACATGGATTTATGTATATTGGAGGTAAATCTGTGTCCAGGAGGTTGTGAAATTAAAAGAAATAAACATTTAATTCAGTGGTTCCCAGCAATCTATAAATCTATCAATCTATCAATCTATCTATCTATCGATCTATCTATCTATCTATCTATCTATCTATCTGTCTATCTATCTATCTATCTATCTATCTATCTGTCTATCTATCTATCTATCTATCTATCTATCTATCTATCTATCTATCTATCCACCTATCCATCTCTCTATCCATCTATCCATCCATCCATCCATCTATCTATCTATCTATCTATCTATCTAACTATCTAACTATCTATCTATCTATCTATCTATCTATCTATCTATCTATCTATCTATCTATCTATCTATCTATCTATCTGCTTGTTAAACTCTGCTCTCTTACAGGTTTGAGTGATTTTGTGTTTTCTCGTTAAATTAGATGAAATGACAAAGTGTAAAATTTGCCCTAAACTTCCTGCTGAGCTGATTTGAAGATGTTAACGCTGACAGACAGATTAAGTGTCTTTGCAGGTGGTGAACTGTCAGCTGGTGTGATCTGACCTGATGTCAGGTTCACTCACTTGATGTAGGTGAGAGCGTTTCCGTCGGGGAAGTCGTACGGGTGGCGCTTCCTGAACACGTGACCCACGCGGCTGCAGGGAAGGATCTCCAGACTTCCTCCGCACATCCACACCCGGAAGGAAAGTTCTGCAGGAGGACAGACGTGGAGGATGAGGCAGAGAAAACAGACATGTTGTCATCTGAAGCGGTTGGATTTGTACCATCCCAGAATCCTGCCTGAACATATTCATGCCTCAAATCGACTATAATCCATAAATCAATAGCAGGAAAGCTGCTGTCGTGGTTGAGTGACGTCTCTGCAGGTTTGTAAATCCCGAGGACGCTCTTGTTATTTTGCAGCCCAGGCTGATGGAGCTCTGCAGAATCCTGAAGCATCTGCAGTCTCCTCATCTGCTCTCGTCAGTGGAAACAGCTTTTTAAATAGACACAGACGTCAACAAGACAAATAAACACAAGCACCTTTCACTTCTGAATAAACACTATTTTGTTCCAAAGCGTCACAAACACAAGACTCCAAATTAGTCCAAACTGAAGAAGTCATTATTCTTCTAATTATGCAAACTACCAGGGGGAATCCAGGTCAAATCCATTATCCCTCATTGGTTATTCCTGTTTAAATAAATGTGCTTCAAAGGTCTAAGTGTAAAATAAATACAGTTAAAGCATCAAAACACTCAATCCACAGAGAAATGCTAACAGCCGACACCTTCTGCCACGTCTGAGCACAACATCTGGCCTTCTATTTGTTCTTTTAACTTTAATAACAACACAACTAGGAGCTGTCGTTGTGTAACCGAGCCACGAGACGACTACAAACAGAAATATGTCGAGTAAACGCTGCCAGGACAACAGAGTATCGTCGCACAATCCTTCCCAGAGGATGATAACGTTATTCGACCTGAAATCACGAAGCATTTTAGTCGGGATTAGATTTTCTGTTTGGCTCTTTCAGCTCAGACGGCTCAGTAACACTTTACCAGAGAGTTTCACCTCGATACAGCTGTTGGCTACAGTTAGACAATTATTGCTGGCCAGAAGGAAACATGAGGCAGGAGATGCACAACTGTATTGTGGTGTTTTTTGGGGGGTAAAACCACAAAAATGTAATCTTATGAAAATAAAATATTCAATAAAACACGTAAAATATGAGACATTTCATTTTAGAGACAACTACATATATATATTTGGTTGAATATTCCGGTTCAATATGTTTTTTTTTGTAAAGTAAGTGTCTCATCTCCTTCCCTTTTTATAGGCACCTGCAAGGAAGTTCACAGTATAAGAATTTAGAGTAAAACTCCCAGAAAAAGGATAAACTGGGAAATGATACTTAACTTATTGGATCCACTTATCTTTATTAGACAGAATCAAATGTTAAAGTTTATGTCTGAGCTCTGGCAGCAGGGCATCTTTGTGTGTTCTGAGATCAACGTCATTTGAATAACAAGTTATTATTCTGTTAATGTTCGGTCTCATCAGTGGGCTCACCAAAGTTCTCCCCCCCCCAGATGTCCATGTGGGTGTCGTACTGGCCCAGGTGGTTGAACCAGCTCCTGTCCATGACGAAGATCCCCCCGGCGATGACGGGCGTCCTGCAGAGACAGAAGCTCTCATTAAAATTCCCGAGATTAACGAGAGGAAGAGGAGAGGTAATGAGAGGAAGAGGAGAGATAAAGTGAGGAAGAGGAGCGGTAAAGTGAGGAAGAGGAGAGGTAATGAGATGAAGAGGGAGGTAACGTGAGCAAGAGGAGAGGTAACGAGAGGAAGAGGAGAGGTAATGAGAGGAAGAGGAGAGGTCACGAGAGGAAGAGGAGAGGTAATGAGAGGAAGAGGAGAGGTAACGAGAGGAAGAGGAGAGGTAAAGTGAGGAAGAGGAGAGGTAAAGTGAGGAAGAGGAGAGGTAATGAGAGGAAGAGGAGAGGTAAAGTGAGGAAGAGGAGAGGTAAAGTGAGGAAGAGGAGAGGTAACGTGAGGAAGAGGAGAGGTAACGAGAGGAAGAGGAGAGGTAACGAGAGGAAGAGGAGAGGTAAAGTGAGGAAGAGGAGAGGTAAAGTGAGGAAGAGGAGACGGACCTGATTGCCTGTGTCGGGTCACTTCTGGCCATCTTCTGCTCGATGGGAATCTGCTCCCACTTGAAATGGAGACTCCAGTCGAAGCCTGAGAGAACAAACACAGCGACTGAAACGTTGATTTCATGATTTCATGATTTCATGATTTCGTGTGGTTGAATGATTTCACTTTGTAAATGAACCCAGTGACTCTAAACTTTCCCTCTTCACAGACTTTACACACAGAGCGACTGGACTCGGCTCTTTTGGGGGAATTTGCTTCACGGCTTCACAGTTGATCCGTTGAGGATTATGATGCAACAATGGATTTTTGGAAACGGGGGTTTTTCCTGCAGCTGCGTCTGAATCGTGTGTTACTGTGCACGCTGCGTGTTTAGAGTCCTGACCTCCTCTCAGATCCGCTGAGGCCGCCAAGTAGGCGAAGTTGTCCAGGCTGATGACGTCGATGATCGGGCTGACCACTCGAGTGTGGTCCTGCATGAGAGGAGGAGAGGGAGGGACAAGATTAAACATTGGTATTTATATGTTATTTTCTAGCTGAACTGTCTAAAGTCTTAGATTCTGTTATTCATTCATCCAATTTATGTAACTTTTATCCAATTATATATGTATAAAAGCTGTAGTGAAAACTTGGTATGGTTTGTATTTTATTTCTTCTGTTATATTTGGGTGTGGTATTTGTTTCTATCAAATCCCACACATTTCTTTAACATTTATTTTGTGTGTTTATGTGGAATAAACCAAACTAAATAAGCTGAACTCAATTCAGGACTTAGACGGGATGGAAAAGCTGTTTCTCTCTAATCCCAGGTGTAAACATATAAACAGACAAAACATAAAAACACACATAAGAACACAACCTAGTACATAACCGAAAGGTGCAGGGTGGGTAAGATGTGAGTAGTGCAAACTGGAACAGTGCAAAATGCTTCATAGAAAGAACCAGAGTAAACATTAAACCATGTACCATCCCCCCCCCCCCCCCCCCCCCCAGTTCATAATGGACGTGAATGAATGAGAACTGAACTGTGACTTGTTAAATTACCTCCTGCTGCAGAAGTAGCACCAACACAACAGTAAACACAGCGCAGAGGAGAACTATTGATCTCAGAGAGTTTGTGTGTGAGTGTTGCCTGCATCTGTCTGTGGACGTCTGGCTGTGCCAACACTGCTGTTTGCCCCTAAGGCATCTGTGTGTGTGCGTGTGTGTGTGTGCGTGTGTGTGTGTGTGTGTGTGTGTGTGTGTGTGTGTGTGTCTGTGTGTGTGTGTGTTTGTGTAGTGGGAACAGCTTAGCATTGGGACACTCTAAAAACGACTCTTTCCAATTAGAACAGTCCCTCTCTGAATTCCTGGACCCGTCCTGAACTTTGAGTTCTCTGGACTCGGAGTGGGAGTGTGTGTGTGTGTGTGTGTGTGTGTGTGTGTGTGTGTGTGTGTGTGTGTTGGGGGGGGGGGGGTGAAATGCCATCCTGCCAGAGAGCAATTTTTTAAAAGTGATCCTCTCGACTGCCTTGAGCAAGAGACAGTTTATTGGGGTTTTAATGAGCCTCTGTGATTTGGAAATGCATGAAGAGGCCAAATGGATGTGACTAATGATCTCTCAATACCCCCCCCCCCGCTTCTGTCTCTAACAGTCGGATGAATTCACTGTCACATTTAAAAGGAATTTAAGATCTATCTTCTGCAGCAGAGAGACGAGCAGCGATTTACAGGGAAGAGGAACTTTAGAACAGAGCAGAAGAAAAATGAAATCTGTAGATTAGAAGATGTGTGTCTGTGTGTGTGGATTTCACGGATGTCTCAGTTTGCTTCATCGCACAGATACGTCACATCAGTATCTGAGTGGGAGAGGAAACAGTGACCAGCTGGAGCTAAAGGTCAAGATCCAGACCTCTGACTCACATCATGTTCTCAACTGTAAATGCTTATTACACATATGTAGAGAGTGAGTGTGGTACAGATTACACGAGATACACGGCAGAAGCATTTTGTGTAGATAAACGAATTTCATCTTGATGGGTTATTAAATCAAATTAACACGTTTGATTGAATCGAATGTTTGGTCACAATCTACATGTCTGTTCCTGTGATGGATTGAAGAAAAAAAAGTGCTTGTGCAAAACGTTGAATGACATTTGACCTTTTGGATATAAAATGTCATCGCTCGCTCATTTCATCCCAGTAGACGTTTGGGTAAAACCACAAAATTCTAATGATTTCATCCGATGACTCGTTTCTATCGAGTTTCCCTCAAATCTAAAACCTAAAGCTTCCAGTCACTGCCTCAGTGGTTTTTCTAAGTGTCAGATAAGAAGCTGCTCTCAGACCTCCGGGCGTTTCCCCCTCACCTGCTGGTTACACACATTTCCCTGTTGTCATGAACACGTCTGACCCAGATAATCTGAGGCTGAAAGACAAACTGTCTGAAAACTGCTGGAGAGATGTTGTTCTCCTCCACCCGTAATTAACACATATATAAAATAATGTATTATATATGAATGAGTTTAAAGATGAAGATTTTACAGTATTTTACACACTGTGCATGAACTCCTCATCCTGCTCTCTAATCCCTTTACGAAGACGGGGGTGTGGTGTCAGGAAGATGAACGAGTCCAGGACCAGAGGCGGCCGAGCCGAGGAGCTGCAGAATCATCACCACGCTCTCACACTAACACACTGTAACACACACTGACACACACACTGACACACTGTAACGCAAGCTGCATGAGTCAGAGCTGCCCAGAGCCACAAGGACGAGTGTGGGGAAACACAACGTGCAAACAATTGCACCGTGTAGAATGTGAATGAGACACTGAGGTGCAGTGTCGCTCAACGGGTTTGAGTTGTGTGTCTGAATAAACTGCAGCAAAGACACTGCTCACTTTCTAATGCTTGAAATGGATTCCTAGGATTTAATAGGAATGTTGAGCCTTTGTAGAGATCTCATCTTTTTAGTGAGAATTCCTGTTTGCCCCAGTTTCCTGAGTCTCTGTGAGACTGAAGCACAAATGAAGGTTCACACGAAAATAAGAAATCAAAATCGACCAGAGCAGAGATCCCCCCCGATTCTTCATCTCCTCCTGTTCATGCTTTTGTTTTGAATTGTGAAACCCTCATGATTGGATATCATGGTCCCGTCCCCGGTGGCCTGCATGATTTCATTTGCAGGACGTGGTGGACATACAGAATCTTCCCAGTGCGTTAAAAACCAGTAGAGAGACCCAACGTGCCGCCTGAAGCCACTTCAACACAAACCAGACTAATCCAGTACAAAGCTCCAGAGTCAAGTGGAAAACACCTGGACTGGGAAACATCACCTTTCCTCTTCCAGCAGGGGCAGCACGGTGTGTGACATCAGGTCCACAACGAGTTAAGTGTCACCCGAGTGTTGAATCAACAGTGTGAAAGCCAACAAGTTACATCACAGCCAATAAAATCCTCCCAGGGACGGAGCAAACTCCCCTGAAGCGTTACATCACAACAACTGTGAGTGTTTCACCTCCAAAAGAATGTGTGGGATACGTGTGTGACTGTGTGTGTGTGTGTGTGTGTGTGTGTCTGCAGTGTATCGGGTGTCTGATTGGAGAGTGTGAATGACGGCTGTACCTCCTTGACTCGCTGGATCATGGGCTGCAGCCAGTCGGCGTTGACCTCGCAGTGGCTGTCCAGGAAGGTCAAGATGGAGGCCGAGGCCGTGTTGGCTCCTCGCACACGTGATCGGATCAGACCTGAGGGAAATGAGACCTGATTTAACACTGGATCGCGGTTATGGAACCAAAGCACATCCTGGGTCACATGAGAGATCAGAGTCACACTCCTCAGCACTGGAAACACTCGACTTCACTCAGCTTAATGTGATGAATGGTGATTATTTAATGGATTTGGCTGAATCAGCTTCGGATTCTTATTTCAGTTTTTATAACAGTGAGAGATAAATGATTGAGATTGAGTGCACCTCAAATAAAAAATAAAAAAGCCAGAGCAGTAAGTTACCTTGAATTTTTGAGTTGTCAGAACATTTCCCTTTTTGCACTGGTCCTGAACCCCCCCCACCCCCATTATTTCCCGCCGGCTTAAACTTGAACTTCCCGGGTGCAGAAATGTCAAATTGAGCATTTCTAGCTTTCTTCCCATCTTTTTTCCTCGTGTTTATTCATTTTTATATTTATACTTATTTATACTTGGCAAGAAACCCTGAGTCTGACTCTGTGGCTCTGTCAAGTCTAATAAAATTCCTACCCGACGCTCTTTACTTCCACCAGGTGATCCAGTATCGTAACAACCTCTTCACCTCCAGATGCAAAACATGGATAAGTGGTGCAAAGTGCTGCTGCTGAGCTTCTTGACCAAATCCTCCAAAAGAGCTCAGACTTCTTTGCACTTCCTGTCCGTCAGAATCAGAAACTAACTGCAGATTAACTTCCTCCACATGATCAGGCCCTTGTTGAGTAGATTACTGCAGTTTGCTGTTGTGTACTTGTTGCTTTCATCGGTGCACAGATTGATTATCAGAGGGAAGTTTCTCTGGAAGGCTGCGTTGAATTCTACAGAACTGAGGAAACTGTTGAAAGCAAACTGGGCTTCTCTGCCTCTTCAGCTGGTTTCAGCACCGAAAAGAAAGAAACTATATAAATTTGAGAGGTTTGACATCATGTTTACAAACAATGTTTTTCTGTTGTTTACTGGTCACATTGTTTCCCTGCAGGACGGAGAACACCCTCCACAGTTTGAGTCCTGAACAAACTTGAAAACCTACAGAATCTCATTAAAGTTATTTATTTGCTGAGAGGGAGTCGTCTGTGTTTCTGGGATATTTACGTTGGGCTTCGGCTGGCCAAGCGTCCACAGAACAAACAGCCTTTAGAAATGAAACCAGTTAATTGGATTCTTCGGAGGCAGATACCAGATTGGGTCTCGCTCCGTGCCCCAGTAACCACTTTCAATCGCTCGGTGAAAAAAGGAGAAAGAGGAAAAAGTGTTGATGTGGAGCTGGAATCTATTTTAAAGAGGAGCTACTGAAGCAAAGTCATTTGCATTCGACACACAGACGAGAGGAGGAGGTTAAACGTCTGTTTACTTGGTTTTTGTTTTTCTGCAGCATCGACACTTAATCAAACAATCGGAGGAGATTTGTTCCAAAGTCGGTGAAAAACCTGTGAAACGCTTTGATGAAAATAATTGCACCTTTTTAAAATAGCACAAGAAGCAGCCTTGGAGTCGAACGTGGTCATTTTTAATATGAGTCATAGGGAAGGAGATCCCAGAGACATTTTAACAACCTGCATGAAAACGTTTTGGTCACGGCCCCTTCTTTAAACACGAGGTCACCTGACAGGTCATGTGACGACCCGAATGAAACATAGGACGAGGTAACAAACTATATCTCCTTTATTTCAATTATGTGTCTATTTATTTAGTTGATAAAATTGTTTTATTTATGTCTAATTTTGTTGATTTTAAATATTTCTCTGATGCATTTCTCTGCCTTGTGTAAACCAGGTTAAACTAAATCTTCTCTTTCCTTTACTCTGTTCACCCTGTGACAGAATTCCTTTATTTCAGACTGGTTAATAAACATAGAGCACCTGTAAACCGAGACTTTCCATTAGACTAATGGTCCCCCCCCCCCCCCCCCTCCCGTCCCTCCACTCACCCTCTCTCCTGCCGTTCCTCAGGCAGTGCACTTTGGGGATCTGAGCGAGCAGCTGGCAGTCCTCAGCTGGAGGAGGAGACAAGAGGAGATGATGAGACGTGGAAGCAGGACACACACAGAGAATACCCCCCCCCCCACACACACACACACACACACACACACTTCATAGATATCCAGCACTCAAACACACACACACACAAGTACAAAGTTATACAGACACACACCCTCTGCAAAGGCCATGGCGCCATGTGACCTGAGCACTCATCACATCAGACAACCATCCTGCAAATAACCACGTAAACACCAAAAAAGAGTTTCCAAACAAAAGAGGTTCACTTCTAAATCACTTTCCCATAAACAGATGCAGCGAGCGGCTCGTTCCCATCGCCTGCTCCCTCTCCTCTACACCGGGCGTCATCTGGCACAGAGCTTTTGTTGATGCACACAGTCGGACATCATCACAAACAGCGTGAACAAGCAGGTACACACACACACACACACACACACGCACACTGTGGAGAGGATTAGCACCAGCAGCCGACAGCGGGTGTGATCCTGCTCAGGGGGTTGAAGGTAAATCAAGCTGGACTCAATCTACTGTGTGTACACACGGGCTCTGTTTGCATTTACAGCTCAAAGTGTGAGTGTGTAGATACTACACATGTTGTAGGGACACACATCTATTCACAGAGCCACATGAAGGGGACCTCTCTTCCTTATGGGGACAGAAATAATGTAAATCTTTGAATTTTAAGGGAAGTTTTAAGTCTACGGTTAGGTTAAGGTTAGGTGTGTGTTTGTGTGTTTGTGTGTGTGTGTGTGTGTGTGTGTGTGTGTGTGTGTGTGTGTGTGTGTGTGTGTATTTAGTGAAGAGGAGAGGGGGCTTTATCCACTCAGGGATGAAGAGCATAAAATCATAGATCACACCCACTGAACAGATGTTGCGGACTTCCAGGCAGATTGTGTGTGTGTGTGTGTTGTGTGTGTGTGTGTGTGTCCATAGGCACATGTGAGTCCTTGCATCATTCATACACTTCCTCTAGCTGCGCTGCATGTTTTGAATATAAAGTATGTTTGCACAGGACAAAACGTTGAAATGTAATAAAAATGCAAAACTACAAACAACCAGTCGAGTTTCTGCGTCAATGTTTTTTTCTTCTTTTTTTCCCATGATGCACTGCACAATGAAACAAGATGAGCTTCTCTCAGCTGGTGCAAACTGAACAACGAGCAAATAAATAAATAAAAACTGAAAGATTCTGAATTTATTCAATATATAATTAACGACACTGATCCAAAGTTGTGATTTGCTGGACGTGACTCAAGTCTTGTTTTAGTTCCTGTAAACAAATTAAGTTTCCATAATTGAATTGAACCCCTGACAGTGCCCTGGCAGCATCAGCACACAGTGTTTACTGCAGTGGACTCTCCTCGGTCACATGCTGTCCACTGGACTCACAGTAAAGATCAATGTCCTTGACTGAGGACGCTTTCCTCCGGGCGAGCGTTAACAGGATTAAACCCAGAGAGGGACAATCCTCCTCCTCCCCCCCCCCACCACCTCCTCTATCCGTCTGCCTGCCAGCTCAAACCGACCAATCAGCTCTCACTCTCGCTCCCTGTCTCTGCTTCACCTGCACTCTGGACACAGCTCGTCTGTTTATGAAGTGACACGATGCTGAGAGATATCTGTGTGGTTCGGTGTGACATCATCATTGGCCGTGAACCCTGTCTGTCTGGTTCTACAGGAACTTTATGAAAATAGCGAAACGAGGAAATTAAAGCTTTTACAGTAAGAGGAAATAAAAAAGCGTGAGACAGACCAAGTAAAAACAAGAGATTACAAAAAACTCAAAGTGGAACAAAAATTGATAAATCCCCAAATGCTGAAAAACAAGATCAATTACAATCAATTCAGAAAGCTGAACACCAACGCAGAGAGGAGGCTGAAAGTCTTGCTCACTGGCACTTTGGCAGGGAGAGAATAATCCAACCCTGTCATGGCTGCTGGTTCATCGCTGGCTGCAGGTAAACTGGTAATTAACGAGGCAACTGGGAGTTAATGGAGCTGCTGCCTCCGCTGAGACGCCACGGTGTCGATGTCTGGCAGCTTCAACACCTCCGAGTGTGTCTACATGTGTGTGTGGTCAGCGTGTGTGTGTTTGTGTTAGTGAGTGTGTGTGAGAGTGCACAGGGAATGTGGTCCTCTCTGCAGACAGAAGATGCATGTGGTGGTGATTACAGACAGTAACAAGCCTGAGCTGGTGAAGTTCTCGCTGACAAAGCGGAATAATTACTGAAATGTGGTTTTCCTGTAATTCCACAGCGCCGGTCGGTTACATGAAAACACAGGACCCGCCCGTCGGCTCCTCGTTTCACTGAAGTCCAGGTCAGTGAGACAAATGATCCATTCATGTTTAAAACTTGAACTCATGATCTGCTTCCTGCTTTCTGTCATTCCTTTGACATCTTAGCATCAGAGCCCAGATACTGTCAGTGCCCTCGGTTTCCTGCAAGAGGCTGAAATCTTCCCCTCCCACGCCCAGGTTTCGTGGAAATGCTTTGGTGAAATGTCAAACCAAAAAAAAATATCAAATGAATCCCCACCTTTGTTTTCACCAGCTGTCAATCAAAAACAAAAAACCCCACAGTGACTTACGGTCAGAGCTGAAGTCGTCGATCAGGATTATTTCCTGGATCAGAGACGCCAGACTCCTCATCAGGACGCTAGAGGAAGAGGAGGAGAGATGAAGAGCAGTCGTGAGTCACCGCTCTCCGGTGTGTGATCCGGCCGCTCGGTGTGCGACCTCGTTACCTTTTGATGGTGCGCAGGAGAGTGGAGCGAGCCTCATTGTGGAATGTGATGATGATGCTGGTGGGGGGGGAGGTCGGCGTCATAATTCAGAGACGCACACCTGCGGACACACAAACACACAACAGGGTGTGAGCGGGGGCTGACCTCTTCCTCCGAGGAAATCACAGCGAGTTAGACAGAAATATCCTGCACACGCACACACACACACAACCACACAGCACACACACACACACACAGTGGGTTTCAGGAGGTGTTGCCCTCCGGAGTCACCTCAGCATTGTTGCTGTAATGAGATGGAAATATGCGTTTTTTTTTTAAATCTGCAAATAAAGCCGATGGCGCTTTAAACTGGTGGTGTGAAGACACAAAGAGGAAATAACACAAAACCACCGAAACTGTTACCGCACAATTAATTCACTGTTTGTTCACTGAAAAATGATAAATAGAACTTAAACCAAATTTCCATGACCGAACATTTTGTGAAATCTCGCTGTATACACGACAAAATGTAGTTTTTAAACTAACAATGAGAATTCCAAGGCATACAGGTTACCTTAAATGAGACAAACCCAAGTATGCCTGCTTATATTTTGAGCGTATTTCTTTTAAAGCATATGAATTATTTAAAACTCAGCGTAAATGAACGACATGAAAATATGAATATAACAAATTTCCACGACTTCTCCAAAACTTTTGGGATTTTTTTTTTTTTCCATGACTTTTCCAGGTCTTGGAAAAACACATTTTAAAGTTCCATGACTTTTCCAGGTTCTTCATGACTGTAGGAGCCCTGTTATACAAACAGTTGTTTCTCCCTCTCTCGTGTTGTGTGTCCATGCGTCTGCTCAGTGGCTCGAACCCTCAGTATTAATTGGGCTCAGCAGTAAACACAGCTCATCCTCTTTTTAACTGCTTCTCGCTGCTTTAACGGAGCTTTCACCTCGTTCCTCTCTTCTTCTCCCCTGCTTGTGACTCACTCGTGTGAGTTTAATTCTCACTGCAGCTGTTAATGGTAAAAAAAGAAAAAAGAAACAGGAGCAACACAAACCTGCCACCCAAGAATAGAGCC